>NC_056733.1:74400548-74420548 GCF_019279795.1 Protopterus annectens | reverse complement strand
GATGAGGCCATTGTCTATGATGAGCAGCTCCTCACTGTGGCTGCAGTAAAAATCTATTCCCAGATCATGTTAGATTACCCCACGGCCAGATTACTGAGCAAGCCACTGAGGTCCACAGTGAATTGAATGGGCACCTCTGGTAGTCATAACAAGTCTGTATTTACAGACAGGAAAACTAGATTGACAATGTACTGATGCAATTCACAACAGATATATATATATATATATATATATATATATATATATATATATATATATATACATATACAGAGAAATGTTTTGTGAACAGGAAAATGTCAGTGATAGCTATAGTTGAAGTGAAAGATTTTACAGAATCGACAGAGATGGACAGAAGAATGTAAAGGGAGCTGCCCACCAAAACAGGGTTGCAAAATACGATGGGGAAGGGAGGTATGACAATCCTTGAATGTAGAACAGGGGTTTTCAACTGATGTGCCGCAAGAGGCCGAGAGGTGTACCACAAAAACATGACTAATCTCTTTAGATAAATATGTCACTTAACTCCCACACTTCAGTTTCTTCTCTTTGCAAAGCATACTGTCACCAAACACGCCTAATATAACATCAGAGATGCGACTGGAGGTTGCAGTCAGGTGATTTTTTTTTTTTATTTACATCCTCCTCCAACTGCATCTCTGTTGAATATTAGGCACATTGGTTAGAGCTGGATAGTTGTAACTGTAAGCCATGAAGTGAAACTGTGAGCAGTGACCACTGAAATTCTACTACTCTACTGACTCTAGCAACTGTTAACCTTTGACTGGACATCATCAGACTGAGGGATTTTGCAGAATAATGTGAATAGAAACTGCATTGAGGTAAATAACTTTCCACTGCAAGTAGTACTGGTGTACCTCTCAACCTGTTATATGACATTTTGTATTTGCAGAAATTTTCCACAGGATATGAAGTAGGAAACTGAAATGGCACCGATTATTTTCTGTCTTCATTCCTGCATGATTTGCCAGAAAACCACAATATTATGAGAAACCATTGAAAAATATGGCATCTAAAATTTGAATACTTCTATGGGTGCCTGAACTGTATGGATTCCGCAGAGGTGCATAAAGGTTTCTGTCATGCCCAACCCCTTTCTCTAACTTTTGTGCACTGTGATGTATCTTTATATGGCTTTTGATGCAGAAAAGACCTCTGAAATGTAACTACCCTCATACAGTTAGTGAAGAGATCTCCAAAACTAGATGTAGCACTACAGACAAAAATTTGGACATTTTTCAATGTGGTGGCAAGGTGGTTCTCAAGGTGCCAAAGTGGAACATTTGAGAGCTTACTTGTTTGGCATGCTGTGACTAGTGTTAGGGCAGCATTGCTGCAACTGAGACACTGGGAGGCCTACCCACTGTAACAGTGTGTGTGTGTGTGTGTGTGTGTGTGTGTGTGTGTGTGTGTGTGTGTGTGTGTGTGTGTGTGTGTGTGTGTGCGTGTGTATATGTCTGGTATTTTTCTGTCTGCGTGTCTGAGTGAATGTGTGTATGAATGCAAAAGAGACAGTGTATGTGAATGAATGTGTGTATAAATGCAGAAGCGACTGTGTGTGTGAGAGATAGAGAGAGTGAGAGCGATCTTGCGAGTGAATGTGTGTATGAATGCAGAAGAGAAAATGTGTGTGAATGAATGTTTTTATGAATGCAGAAGACACAGTATGTGTGAGAGATTGAGACAGAGAATGCTTGAGCAAGAGCCATAGAATTTACTTTGACTAACCTAACCTAAAACCAGAGGTGATGAGAAAGTCCATCATCTCTGGGAGGAATGTCCTCACACTATTAGACAGCTAAGAACTGGAGAGCATCCCACAATGCTCTACTGTTCCCAAAACCTACTCAGATGGGTTGCTGCTTTGAACCTTGGTCAGATACAGTGGTGATCAAAAACTGATTGTTACCCTACCCATATCTTTTTCACTCTGTGTGGTAATCAATTACAGAAAATCTGGGGGCAATGCAACCAAAACCAAAAAAGAATAAACTTTTCATCCAGATGCATTTCTTTAAATAAATACCAGGTTACTAGAACATGACTTTTCTAAGATAAAACTTGGCTTATTATGAATAGACCTGGCATTATTATATAACTCATTCAGGGGGACGAATGGTTTTGAGGTGTCCAAAATCTGTCTGGGGTAGCCAGATTGAACACTGTGTACAGCATACAGGATATAAAACCAAACTGCCATCTGTTTCATCCCATGAGACAACTAGTTACCAAAAAGTGTGCATTCCTCAGGATTCAGGAGCCAGACTACCAAGCTACCTGTCCTGTACCCTCTAAGATGGAGACATCTATAACAAGAGTGAAAGGCATCACTGGCAAGTCTGAGAGGGCAAAAATGATGAAGCAGCAGGAGGTGACTCCATTGATAACAAAGTCCTGATGTATATTCAGGTAGCTGATATAAAAATTGGCTAAGCCTCATCAACAAGGAATAAAACTATTCATTTTATATGGAAGGAGCAATACTGCAGATGCATTTATCAGGGAGTCAAGAAAATGTATTAGTAGTAATGTATTAGTGACCAGTAACACCTCAGGAATCAAAATATTTATCTTCTCAACTGAACTCACATTATAATATACAACTACTCGTCCCTGGTCCCTGCAGAAATGTGGATACCCAAAAAAGTATATGCCTACATATCAGCTAAGGCTGAAGGAATTATAGACTTAAATAATCAACTAAAAAAATTGCTGCAAAATATCCAAAATATGTTCACTTTCACGACAAAGTACAGTCTGACAGAATAAGAAAGAACTAATGCCCACAAGGCTTGCGAGGTTCACAGTTGCTAGAAGCTGCTCTATGTATAATACAAGAAAACAGTTGCCAGATGTGACTATGCATCAGATGAGCAGATAGCCATATCAATATGGCTAAGTTATAATTAAATGCTTGTTTAGTAAAATATTCCCACATTAAATATTAGTGAATAAATAATACTGCAAGCCAAGAACAATTTCAGATATCTCATTAAATATTAAATGCAAGTAAAACAAGAGGAAAATACTTTTTAAATCAATCAAAATTATACCTGTTTTTTGTCCGTTCGGCAAAAAATGTAATATATTTTTGGTGTGCCATGAGATTTTTGTAATTAGTTTATGTGTACCACGAAATGAAAAAGGTTGAAAATCACTGATGTAGAATAATGTGAAACATAGACAGCAGAGGAGGGAAATAACATGATGTACCAACCAACATCAGTCCTGATGTCAGACTTTGATCACTGTACCTGTACTCTAATGAGAATGTCATTTAAAAAGGAAAACATGACACTCTGAGGGGAGATGACCCATCAACTTAGTCCACTTGCATTATATCGTCAGTTTCTTAACAAGGTGAGCCACAGACATTTTCATATTGAAGGTGTCAGAAAACTTACTTGTCATGGGAATGTAACACATTGGCAGTTGTGTAGCATGTCTTTGTTAGTGGTAGCCTATACCAGGGCATTGGTAAGGTAAGTCACAGAGCCACCCATACCAAAGATATCAGAAAACACATATGTCATGGGAAAGCAATACACTGATAGAAGGTAGCAAGAAAAGGAAGATAGACCTCAAGGGATTTGAGCTCATGTCCTTGTTAATGATAGTCTGCATACCAGTGCATTAGCATGGTGAGCCACAGAAGCATTCTTATAGAAGCTGTCAAAAAATATGCATTTTAGGGTAATATAGCACATTTACAGACTGAAAAGTGAACATTTTAAAGCAATATACAAGCATCAGAGGATTAGAACCCTTCACTTAGTGCATTGACACTATACAAATTACTTCATGTGTACACTGAGTCATGGAAGCAGTTAGATTAAAGGCATTAGCTATAACTTATTTCATATTTGCATAGCACAGTGCATTGATGCTGAGCTCATTTGCATGACCGATGACAATATATGTAAAGCATCACATGGATTGGACTTCATTTTTGTCATAACATAATGAAGTTTAATTTTAAGTTGTTTAAATTCAGGCATTGGCATTGTTCTCTGTAAACTATCATGCAATGTATTACCACAAAAATATGATTTTGTTTTATAAGGCCTTTTAGGTATATATGTGGGGTGTTTATCTATTTTTGGTCACATTGAAGGTTTGAAATGGGAGTGTAGGACAAAAATGAAAAGAGGAAGTAAGCAGTGGATAGAACAGAAGGTGAGCCAATAAGGACTGAGCAGAATGCAGGTGGGGTAAGCGCATACCTCTCAACTGCTCAATAATCCTGGAAAATCCAAAACTAAATTGTGTAAGACTGTGCCACAGTTCATGACAGATTTTACATGTTGCTGAGACTAATTTTATACTAATTTCATTTTGATATTATTTACTATAATATTTTTGGATACCAATATTAATTATTCAAATATGTGGAAGGCTGGGAGATATGGGTTGGAGTATTTTGGTGTGGTGTACTCTGTGAAGTAATAGCTCTTTTTATGTGGTGAGTGGGTGACAGAAATGCTCTCTCTTAGCAATGCTAATATTTAATTTTGGTAAGACGTTCTGGCCATTTGAACAGTTTTAATAAAGACAACACATTGTACACCAACACATTTCAGTTAACCCTCAACTGACTTTGTAAAGAGAGTTACTTTAACTGTCACTCATATTTATTTATTTCTGCAATTCTGATTTGTTTTAGCCTACAGGTGGCATTAAGATCTTCCGTGGTTCACCTACTAGCATCCAGTGTATCAGCTGTCCATCTCTTCTTAGTTCTCACTGCTGTCTGTATGATTTATTCTTACTGGTGAATCATCCTGTTCAGTTCCCAGAAGCCTGTTTATTTGAAAACAAATGCTTGAAAGCCAGTCCAGTAAAACGTGAAATATTTTGACTTGTATCTCTACGATGTTCTGGGACCTTGGCATTAGATAAAATAGTCAAGAAGTACAAGAAAAGACGAAAAGAGAAGTATGGACTCCCTGCATAAGTGAAGTGTGGGGTGTCACCTCTTAAAAGGTGAATAAAAGTCTTTTTGAATCACCATTTAATCAGTCTTTCTTAATAAAACAGTCCATAAGTAATTGGCAAAAACATTTGTACCCTATACCAACCAGCATAAAGATTTATTAACTGTGGAGCTTTTCTCCCTCAGCTTAACCTGAAAAGAGGCCTGTCATGGCCCAAATGGACTTGCCTGGTAAACAAACACTACTAACTATCTATATAAATAAGTCCAAAGTTTGTCCAGTTCATTCCCTCCACTCTGATGCTTGAGCACTGCAGAACAGTGTGTGAACTTCAAACACTCACTGCACGGATGAGTACCTTCATTCTATACCCCAAACATTTTTTTTGGGAGTTTGAGGCATGCTGAACAACAGCAAAAACAGGACCCTTGGCCTGTGGCACAGCTACTGCATCTGACGTTACATTTTGGCCCCCCTTGGAGGAAGTAGTAGATTATATACTAGGAAAGCAGAAATGACTCCTCATTGATGTTATTGCACACTGTCTGACTGTGATATATTGTGAACATAGTTTCCTAAAATTTGTTTTCATTTTTCCACAAGCTAATTTGGTATGTTAAGTTGTCTGCCACAAGATGGTTTCTTTCCAGCTGATAATGTTAAACCTGAAGATTTTAGCATCCACTCCCACCTATTATATCACTTCTTTATGTCTTTGTGTGTGCATAAAAGTTTAAAATTTGCAGTTTTTGTCTTAAGCAAAATAAAAATAGTTTTTGATTGTATTTTGATTGTTTACAAGACTATAGTCTTATTTTTTTACTGAATGCGTCTTTGAGTAAAGTGTTGTAAAAGATGGTTAATGAGAAATTCAGAATCTGTCTGGAACTATGCAAGATTCTGTGCAGTACTCACACAACTCAGTGGGTTGGCACCACTACCAACAAATGTGATGGTACAAATGCATCACTGCTACCAATGTGATTCCCAGATGGCAGGATGTCACCCACTGTTGTTAGGATGACCTAAACCAAAGGGGTTTGAATCCTAATACTTCCAACCAATGGTTAAGTAATAGCAAGACAGTGCATACAAGTCTGTTTCTGTAAGTTATTTACAAAGTACAACCTGGTCCCAAGACCATAAGGAAAACATAATCTTCAGTCCTGGGTATGCCCTTTCAATCTACACACCCAGACTTGATCGCACACCTGCCATTTATAGAGATGAGTTTTGTCCAATCACTCTCTGGCTCTGTTTCACCACTGTCTCTGTGAACCAGTCTTCCAGTGCCTCTTTCTCCATGGTAATTGCATTTCAGTGCAAATTGCTATTTTTCACATACAATTTCCAGGGAAGGCTGTCAGAATTCACCAATTCCCCGCAGCTTTCATCCTGGCTTGGTAGCACTGTCACCACTTTGAATTTGGCACCAGAGAGTCCCAATAACCTGGCTGCTCTTAAATTAAACTAGATACAAAATGATGCCCATTACTGTATCTCACTGGTAGTAGGCCTAAGTGATCTAATGGAGCCATTTGCCACACAGCTTGTTAACTAATAGTGTAAACAATGATTACCCGCTTCTCAGAAAATAACGTGTACATATAACTAGTAAATAAATAAATGCCAGCCAAATGAGCTTAAAGGCTCACAAGTGAACTTTTCTTAAATAACTGCAAATACAGATTAAAATATATGTAAGTTAGTACATATAGAGAAATAAAATAAAAGGCAGGATGTGCACAGAAAAAACTAAGCTCCAGATACCCAAGTTCCTGACCTTAGTTTACATCAGAAATACTAGTACTAACTATTCCTCCACAACAGGATGGTAACATTTGTCACCTTGTGTTTGTGTGGATTTTTGCTGGTATTTGTGGTATGTAGAGAGAAAAGTTTTCACCTTCTCTTGCATAGCATGATATACACAGTTACATTAACAAGAAGAAACAGCAACAGCCCTAACATACTTCAAAAGACATTCCCTGTTAGTTTACCTTTAACAAGACAAAAATCACACATTCCCTTTGTCATGAGAATACTATTGACTGAAAATGAAATAGAGAGAAGCGAAATAATGAAAAAAACAAACTGTATTAGATGTTTAACTTAGTCTGGCAGTACCTGTCTTCACACTCAGCACATATTTCACAATGAATACAGCACTAAACAGCTCACTGTCATAATTACAGAACATGTGTTCAGGCACGTGAAAAATATGACACAACAGAACTGCATGATACCATAGCCTGATTTTAAATTCCTGTTTCCTTGGTGTCTTGACCCTCTGGTGGACAGAACTCAGACTGTACACCAAGATTAACATTTTTGATCCCTATGTTGCTACTCCTTCTCTTTTTCCTAGCTCCGGTGGTGCAGCGGTTAGCATTGTCGCCTCACAGCAATAGGTTCTCCCATTTGATTCTCGGCTGGAGCGCCTTCTGCGTGGAGTTTGCATGTCCTTCCCGCGGTCAAGTGATGTTAAAGACATGCAGGTAGGTACGAGCATGAATGGGCACGCCTTCGTTGAAGGTTGGGTGTCGGGCTGGCAACTCGGCACCGTAAAAATTCACTGTCAATCATGAGCGGACTGGAGTTCCACTGTGGCGACCCCTAACTGGGAAAAGCCAAAAGTCTTTATTGCTGCTCCTTTTCCTGAAGTGTGAATGCTCAACCATCTCCCATTACATGTGTGTGTGTGCGTGTGTGTGTGTGTGTGTGTGTGTGTGTGTGTGTGTGTGTGTGTGTGTGTGTGTGTGTGTGTGTGTGTGTGTGTGTGTGTGTGTGTGTGTGTTTGTGTCCATAAACAGGTTGCAGACAATTCTCAGGAAGTATATGATCATTCAGTTTGTAGATGGCATGGTGCTTATACACTCTGATAAAGACTGCAGATCATTCAGAAATGACTGCAGGCAAATTCATGGGCTGTTGTGTTCCCTCCAGTAGAGCTCTTTTGAGTGTGTACCTTTAACTCCCAGTGGGTGTGGCTTTAGTCTTTAAAAAAATGAAGTTATCACCTTACAATTCTAAAAATACTTATTGATAGAGGTCATATATCAATACAATTGTGTTTGCCATCATATATGCTTCAAGATAAAATATTCTGATATCTTGTGTGTAGCACGGTTTTGGAATTATTAATGCAAATATGAGCAGGGAATATTTGACGCCTAGAGGAGCAGTAGGAGGTAACTGCAGAAATGCCTGTAGACGTCACTCGGATGTAATGAGCCGGATTTACCTGATCGGAATTTACACCTTAATCAGTACAGATAAAAAAAATACTCTGTAGGAGAAGCTATCTTGGCAAATGCTGAACTACAATACTTTAATGTTTGTGTGTGTATGTGTGTGTGTGTGTGTGTGTGTGTGTGTGTGTGTGTGTGAGTATATATAAATAAATAAAAAAAGATATAGATATAGAGCTAGATACAATAAACCCTACATGGCTCGGTCACTCATAGAGTGTTGATTTGTATTTAATAAACAGAGCTACATGAAGTGTAGAGCTCCGCAAACCAGGTAAACATTGTGACATGGTAATTAGTGCATAAGCAACCGAATTATACGTTAATCAATGAATCCAAGATGGTGGAGCTATTCAGCAAGGTATAAAGGAATCATGTACATATCATGTAGCTGTCTGCCCTGTACTCCAAAACCTACTGGAATACTGCTACAGAAACTACACAGGAAAGGAAGGGTGTTAGGAGCTGCTGGTGCTCTTGTTCATGTGTTTCAATGGATCCAAAAACAAAGTCCAAACTGGCTATAATCTTTTATTATAAAACATAAGCATTTTCTGGTTAAAAAACCCTTCATCAGACAAACTTCACATAATCATAACAGTCTTTGAATACTAAAACAATTTTAAAAACAATCAGTCACTTTCGGTACTTGACCCGCCTTATATGAGGAAACATTGTTGGCATTCTTCTTTCCTCTGTACATATGAAAACAGGGACCTTTCCCTGCAGACATTGTAAAGCATGTTCAAATGTGAATGGTTTAAATTATTTTATACATCCTGTTACAAAAATATACATTGAGTTTTATGCAGATTGCCACACAGAGAATGTGGTCTACTTGGCATGCTGTAAGTCATGTCCGAGTTTTTATGTTGGAAAAACTAATTGTAAGTTAAAAACAAGAATACTGAACCACTTGTCATCTATTAGACAGAAGGATAAACACAATGCATTATACCAGCATGTTTCTAGCTTTCCAGATCACACGTTTGTTTTTATGGTTCTGCATGTTGCACAGATGAAAAGGGGGGGGGGCATTGTTAATGATACAGAGTATGCAGAATTAAGATGGATCATACAGTTGGCTGCTGATAACCAACCTTGGTTAAATAGGTCTGTACCTTTAAAACCAGCCCTAAAGAAAAGGCGGGTCAAGTATAGAAAGTGACTGGTTGTTTTTAAAATTGTTTTAGTATTTAAAGACTGTTATGGTTGTGTGAAGTTTGTCTGATGAAGGGTTTCCTAACCTGAAAGCACTTACGTTTTATAATAAAAAATTACTGCCAGTTTGGACTCTTGCTTCATTTGTTTTAGGATCTGTTCTTACAAGAGGTTCAAGAGGAGTCCTTAAGGGAAGTCAAAAGGCTTGTGTTTTGCTACATTTTGTTCATGTGTTTGTGCAGCAGGTTCAAGTCTATGCTGCTGCTGCTGATAGACCTTGGGTAAGGAGGAGATGGGTATTTAGACCCCATTTAACTCTTCATGGCCTGCATGAAGTGGAAAGAGACACTCTCCAGGAACTCTTCAACCTCTGTTGTCCTCCCCTGAGACCAAGGGCAAACAGAGGGGAACCAATACCAGTGGAGACTAATGTATGTGTAGCACTTAGAATTTTAGCTACAGAAACCTTTCAGAGACCCGCAGGGGATATTCTGGGGGTGTCACAGGCACCAGCATTTAGGATCCTACACTAGTTCCTAAATGCTATGCTACAGCATGCTAGTGTCTATATATATTTCCCCTACCCCCAAGGACAGAGCTAGAACTATGCAGGAGTTCTGGCCATAGCACAGCTCCCTGAAGTCTTAGGTGTGATATACTGCACCCACACTGAGATCAAATCACTACCCAGGGATCAGGGAAGGGTTTACATCAACAGAAAGAGGTCATTAACTGCCAGATCATGTGTAATGCTATGGAATTATCCTTAATGTGTGTGCTGGCAACACTGGCAGTTACCAAGACTACCACATCTGGCACACCTTACAACTTTACCACAGGTTTTCCAGGGGTGATGTCCCACAAGGCCATTTACTGGGGGATGCAGGGGATGTATTGCAACCATGGCTGTTGATGCTCATCAGAAATACACAAACACCAATGGAGGAGCACCATAATAAATCATATGTTCAAACAATATGCATCATAGTGTGTCTGTTTGGGGTTCTGAAGTTATGGAATTTGAACTAATTATCAACATAAAACACTTGAAAAAATACTTCCCATTCAGAACAGAATGGTAGGTTGCCCCTCCCCAAACCTCCAACACAAATGAAAGTGTGTGGACAAACACCCATTCAGTCAACATTCCTATACTCAAGACTGCAGTTCTGTTATTGATTAATGGATGACAGTATCATTGCTAAATAGTCAAGAATGCAAAGTAGCATGTCAGTCAATTTTCACTGTGCCCACCACTATTGTGGAGGTTGCCCTGGGACATCTGAAAAGCCTTACAGCACTTTTGCATTAGAAGAAAAACACAATATAGTTGTCACCAATACAAGGTGAAATTGCAAAGGCAGGTGGTAATAGCATACTGTGCTATAAGTATAAGCTTCCCATCTTACAAATGGAAAGCACTGTAAAAACTGCCTATGCCAACAGCAAAGTATAAGAGGTGCATACAGATCAACCATTATTTTTCTACTGCCTATATAAATACATTTCTAATGTTAGAATGTAAATATTCATGAATAAGAGAAACATATATTATCTAAATGTGTGCTTCTTTGCAGAAAAAATCTCCTTCAACGAAATAGCATATATTCTTTGTCTCAAAACAGTGTCCTCACCTTCAGGTTCCATAGCTACATGGTTACCTTTTAGTGAAGATTCATTCCACTGAGCACTCTGAAGATGCAAATGAGGTGTGAACTCATCAGAATTGCTGAATACCAAACTTTTGACTTTGTGTAGCAGATGTAAACATAATTTAGCCTTACACATGATGGTTCTGATGAAGTCCTATAAGTTATTGGGATGAAAGTGCTCAACTATTTCTATGAAATAAATGTTATTTCAAATATTTCTGTTACTACACCTTCAATTTTTATTGCAATTGGGGACAGACATTTTTGCGTCTGATACACAGCTCACTCCTTTCCAGTAGACCTTTGTGTGTGTTTTTGAGACGTTTCAGCTTTTTTAGTTCTTTAACCACTTTTCTTTGTTTGGATAAAATGCAAGATCACATATTGGTAGAAAAACATTGCTACTGCTGTTGGAGAACCTCTGTGGACATGTCAGGCGATGGGGATGATGGTGCCAAATTCAGGGCACCGAGGTGGGGGTGGGGAGGAGTCCAAAATCTTTGTTGCACTCCTAGTCAAGGGCTATAGCTAGAGGCTGCTGTAGAGGGACTATACTATAAGAGGCTCAAGCAGGCACAATTCGAAAAGTGGCTGGATGTCTACCTGTGTACATTACTGTGGTGAAGAAGTGGTTCTCTCCCAATCCCCTCCTGCAAATGCCTGATTTGATCCCCCTTTGTTTTTCCCTCTATGTACCTCCCCATTTCACTACTTTTCTATCAACCCTATTTTTACATGTTTAATCTGGTCAAAAAATAGAATCACACACAACATACATGGCCAGAAATGGCCCATAAAAAGCCTTCACTTTTTGTCCTCTGCATTTGCGTGGAGTTTGGCATCTCACACCAGTGAGGCACAGTTAATGGCTATTCACTTCCTAAGGCATAACCTGGTGAGTTTTTACAACTGGCCACACTAGTCCGATTATCTCTGCACAAAGGTGCTTAAACATGCTGGGCTATAGGAATACAGAGTTAAGTCAGAATAAAGGTACCACTTTGAAATAGTTACTCTGACAGGTCTTAGGTTGCTGGATGTAACACAGTGCAACTTCCTGTGTGAATTGTTGACATAAACCACTTAACTGGAAATTGTTTTTGCCCATAACATCAAGGGTTTAATTCCAGATGCATCCCACATCACTTATAAGTGCGATGTCGTATGCCTGTATCTTTAATTACCCACATCTTAACATTTGCCGCAGTTATGAGTTCTCATGGAGATATATTGAATACTGACCAAAAAGCATATTTGAAGTGACAGCCATCCCCACATCTATGAGATATTTATCCAACCTTGTTCTGCTTGTCACAAGCCTGTTGTCCCTGTCCTAACCTTCTTTACCCCTATATCAGTCATTTCATGCTACAGAGCATGACAGGTTAATAATGAAAACACATCATAAACATGTCTATGAATGGTCCATTGCACCAAACATTATGTGTATGTCCATCCTCCTTGTATTCACCCCTTCTCTCCCACCCCTTTTTACATGTTTGCATCTATTATGCTGACGGATGTGTCATTTCATAGTTTCTGCACACTGTCATGATGATGGATAATACCAGCATGTTACACTGATTCAGTAGGTTATCAGTGCCCCTGTAGTGTGCAAGGTTTCATAATCTGCTATAGGACTCCCTTTGTGTCATGTTCAGGTGATGATCAGATGTATAAACATCTACTACTAGTTTTATTTTTTGTTATTGCAAACTCTATTACTAACTCCAATATTATTATTGTTATTGTTATCATTATTTTATTTTGGTTTGATAGATTTTTTGTATGTATCTCACTCTGTGGAGCTTTTCTCCCCGGGCCGCTACTGAAAATGGAAATTTCTCCAGCTAGCCTAGCCCGGTCAACAAATGTAAAATAAAATAAAATAAAAAATAAACATATGTTTGCATCTTGTCAAGGCTTATAACCCAGCAGTAGGGAATGCTCTTAAGGACTGTTTCCAGAGGTCTCTTTCCTGTGTATCTGTTGCTTATCCATCTATCTACCCTTTCTCCTGTATAAGAAACTGTAAGGTGGGCTACAATTGATATAAATGTTAAAAATCAGTTCCCACATGGCACCATTTTATTTCAGATGTCCCACATTTTCTTCAAACAGATGTATATGGATGTATTAATTACTGTCACTCTGTATCTCCTCTATCTTTATCTCATGTAATTCATGCTAGAGAACAGGACATATTCTGATTGAGAAGACAAGTCATACCAACACACCATTAGGATATTCATGAATGTGCCAGGACAATATCTCCTACATCCTTTACAGCTCTGTGTCTGTCATCACCTCCTCCATATTATCAGAAAATACAGTGGCATCTTTAGCAGGATGATGGATGAAATGCTCATCTAATATGATGTGAAAACTGTTCTTATTGTGAAGACGTATACTGCCCACACTTTTCAGAATATCTGGCCTTGCACAAATACTTGTCATAGCTACTTAGTCATACTAATCATTTCTAAAGATTTACACCCCTTGTCATTTGTAGCAAGTTGTGCACACAATTACCTTGTGAATTGCAGTGAGGCCTGCAAAACAGCTAGTAGTTGTATTGAGGTAGTCATTACTAATACAATATGGGGAAGACACATACTTAATGTAGTCATTGATAGTCAGATTTGTAGTCCTGATCACATTTATGTAGCTAATGACATCTTGACACCATACATAAACAAAAAAAAGGAATAATCTGGATTTGAACCCTGGCTCACTTGTGCTCTGACCAGGAGTTCACTACTCTTACACCATGTGCCCCAGAAAAAGCTAGGCAGAAGGTGTATTTTCCACACTCAGTACTGACCAAAGTGCTCACGGCCGCACGTCGCCACTGAGCCTGTTTGCACGAAGGAAGGCGTACTACATTATAATTTTCACTGTTTTTCTTAAGCAGAGAGCCGTGTTTGTCTGGCACTTACTGTTGTACAAATGGGTAAGGCAAGGCCAACAGTTGCTTATGTAATAAAACTTTGGCCCAACATTTGAAACACAGGTTACAGCTTGCATACTAGCTGCTAGCAATTTCTGTCATAATGTATCTTGAACACCTGATACATGAAACAGTAACAAAAACATATGTATTTTGCAGTTAACCCCAATCAGGTCAGTTACTGTATGTCCCTATTTGTGCACAGTTTGGCACTGAGCACCAGTGGACACTGGCACTTCACAAGTCCAAGCTGAATTCCTGAAATTGCAATCATGCATGTGCTAATACTTTGCCATCATCCATGCAAATCAGCTTCTCTGTGTTGCGCTTTGTGAGGAGCTCTAGTTTGTCTAACTCTGGCTGCTGGGCTGTAATCCTGCAATATATAGAAATGCATTCATAAACACAAGAGAAGGGCAGTGACGTGTGCTTGACTGAACACATACTTTCTGATATTCATGTGTCCCCTACAGTAATGCACATGCAAATGATATATCAGTATTTTGGCAACTGGCAGACTCCAGAATTACATAGCCTAACTGCATAGTTACATTTGGTATGGGTTTATAGTGACAGTGGACATTGGTCATGCATGATCATATCCCATTGATATTTTCAGTAACTTTTATTAATGTGTACGGACATACCTTCATCCGAATATGAATATGCATAACTCCATCACTACACTACTGGTGTTTTCCAGGTGCGAGTGTGTGTGTGTGTGTGTGTGTGTGTGTGTGTGTGTGTGTGTCTCATCTACACAACATCCTGAAAAACAGGTACACGTCTGTCTCCCTTCTGCAATATTCATTCATGACAGTTTATATGACCTAGGTTACCATGATGCATTTATAATTAATTTTGCAAATTGCACTCACACAGTCATATCAAAAATCCTGGCTTTGGACCCAAGTCTCATAACAGTATACATTACCTGCAACATGATGATTATATCATCTTCTATAAAGTTCACTCTGAGAGTGTTAAAGTTACACTACTGCGGTGGTGCTAGCATTAAGTACTGTGCTTTCTAGCTTGTGTAACTAGATAGATGAGGGTTCTAATCTCATATCAGTTAACTTGTGGATGTGAGCGGGTATGTGCGTATTCAGATGAGCATGAGTCCAGGTCCTGCTACCCTCACTCATGTAACATTCAGGAGATATTTTTATACTACTACATGACTCCACAACAATTTCAAACAACCCTCCCAACATCCTCTTCTCAGCATGCACTGATGATGTAATCTTCTATAAAGTGCACTATGACACTGTTAAAGTCAGACTTCTGCAGTGGCACTAGTCGTACTTTGTATGGAGTCCAGCTTGTATACCTAGACAGTTATGTTGTTTGTATCTGACCTCAGTCGACTGGTATGCCTGTGGGTTGGTGATACATTATGGTTATTGTATGATGTTTTGATTCTCTTCTTAATTGACTCCCACTCAGGAGAACCTTTTAAATAGCTCCCTGAATCCAACATCCCCTTTCCCCTCTGTCTCCATAACATCTGTGGAGCACTGAGGATGTCATTATTTCAAAGATGCATACACACATTGAGAAGCAGAGCCCCTCCATGGCCTTCTACAAGCCATCTCCGGAACACTGGATGTGTGATTGCTAATGAACTCATGGGGTGATGTACATGTCTTATATGGACAGAGGCAGTCTGTAGTAAAATCAGACACAGACAAACATATAACTACTATCTTCCCTCACCCAGATATAGTGATTTGGGTAAAATAGGATAATAATGGCTAGGCTTGCATGGTACTCTTTGAACATTGCACATGTCGATGTTGTTGTCACCCACATGTACGATGTTAATGTATGGATGTACTGTAGTCCTACAACAGTGTATTCCAGTCTCAGATATGAGCTATTGTATTGATGCCTACTGCTGCCATTTGGTTACATGTCCCTTCCATAACAGCTGTAGTAATATGCCTTCTGAGGATTTGGGACATGGGATGATGCTATGTATATTGTTGCCTTACTAAGGCATGTGTTCTTGTAGTGTAGTATCCACATTAAACACAGTTCTCATTAAACCATCATAGTGACAGCTGCAGTATGGCACAGGTGTGCATGTGCATACCTAGCATCTATAAATGTTATCTTACATACAGCAATATTACGTCATAGTGATTACACGGACTCATACTCCTGGGTTAATCAACATGTTATAATGCTGTTATATACATGAACATATGACATTTTGAGATTCACTTGCAACCTTGGCGAATTCATTGTATGCACTATTGGTTGGCATTCACGGGGATTATAGAGGTGTTCCCCAGCAGCATTGTGTGACTGTCAGCATGTGAAAATTACTGAACCTACAGACATTGCCAACATACTGGCTGACAGGTTCAGTGCAAACTTCTCCCCCCCTCCCCCCCAAAAGGAGAGATATCTATACCAGAGGATTGTAGCCCCCCAAACATCTCTAACGCCCAGGTGAGAACTGCTCTCTCCAAGGCGAAAAACACAGCATCCATGGGACCGGATGGTGTCCCCGGCTGTGTGCTCCACGAACTCAATGAGGAATTAAACCCGCAGTTAGGACAGCTGTTTAATCTTAGCCTCACCTCAGGATACGCACCCAAGGAGTGGCGCACGGCAACTGTGGTCCCACTTCACAAAGGCGGTGCCTCCACCGACCCTGGAAATTACCGTCCCATCAGCTTGACAAGCCTGATCTGCAAAGCTATGGAGAGGATCATAATGGAACTCATAAATAAAGACATAGGGAACTTGCAGACTTTGGATCCAACCCAGTTTGGCTTTGTCAAAGGCAGATCATGCCTTTTAAACTTGGTTGACTTTTTCGAAACAGTCACCAAGGCCATTGATGAGGGAAAGGCAGTCCATACAGCCTACCTCGACCTGGCAAAGGCTTTCGACACAATACCTCACTCAGGTATCATTGAAAAACTCATCAGCTTAAATGTAAACCCATACATCACAAGATGGGTTGCAAACTGGCTAAGTGACAGAACCCACAGGGTCAGAGTTGCTGGCGCCATGTCAGACTCAAAGCCTGTCACAAGTGGTGTCCCACAGGGCTCAGTCCTGGGCCCACTCTTGTTCAGAATCTACTTTTCAGAAGTACAAGCAAACACAGGAGGGTTATGGCTGACAAAGTTTGCAGATGACTGTAAACTGGGTGCCATAGTCGAGAACACATCTGACACAGATATCCTTCAGAAGGGTCTCACAGAAACGGATAACTGGTGCCAGAGCCATGGCCTAAAGTTAAACGCCAAGAAATGCATAGTCATACCCTTCGGGAAAAACAAGGTTACCCCTAGTTACCATATAGGTGACAATCCACTGAGCACAGAAGAGGTTATCAGGGATCTGGGGACCCAGGTTGACAGTAACCTTTCGTTTGACACTCACGTTGCTAAAGTAGTTAGGAAGACCTTCTACATTGCCCACCTGATCATGAAGGGACTCACATCTAGATCAAGGGAGGTCATCGTCCCCCTGTACTCATCACTCATCAGACCAATGATTGAGTACAATGCCCCATTCGGAATGTATCTGACCCGACACCTGCAGCAGCTGGAAAGGCCCCAAAAGTTCCTCACCAAAAGGATAAAGGGTCTCAAAAATATGTCTTATGCTGCCCGACTGAAAGAACTCCAGCTCTATTCAGTCGCTTACCGCTTACTCAGAGGTGACCTGTGCCTGACATACAAGGCCATGTCAAACCCAGATTTGATGAACATGCTTCACCTCAAAAAATCTAGATCCCTCAGAACTACAAGGGCGGGAGACTTAAACCTTGACACGGTTATTAATAGGACATGCTGGAGGGACAGATTCATCACCCAGAGACTCCCTATGCTGTGGAACAAAATCCCGGTACATGTGAGGCAGAGCACCTCGCTGGCCTTGTTCAAAAGAAATCTTGACCAATGGATGGGAGATCGCAGATATACCCCAGGGTTTACCTCAGTGTCACTGCTTGACAGAGGCACAGCAAAATAATGGGCATGGTTTCCTTCAAACTAAAGGGGTGGCGAAAGCCACAAAACTCTGGGCTAGGCTTATAAATGCCCTTGGGCAGATAGCCTAGTATGAACCTATGAACCTATGAACCTATGAACTGTTCTGCATGAACCACATCCACCTCAGTTGTAATGTGTCCATATATGGTGTCATGGCCCTCACTCGCATATTTCCACTATTAAACATATTGGCATATGATGTATAACTGATGTAATGATGTGAAATAGGTGCAGTTGTACAACTGTGTTAACAGTTCCACTATGTCACATGTGATTCATGCCCAAGTTTTATTTGGAGGTGATGTACAGTTTGAAGTCCAGTTGTAGCATAGGTACAGCTGTAGTGTAACTGTACTGCATCACGGACATACCACTACATCACATCAGTATTACCACTTGACAGTTTTCATGAACATATATGGATGTATGTTTGGATTTTATAGCAGTATAACATTTTCACTGCCAATGTCAGGGGGACGGTGATAATGTGCAAATGTGTTGAGGTTTGACATGCACTTATCCAATGTGCTCCATATATTCTTTTGCATATGTACAATATCATAGTGACTGCTTCCTCAGTCATTGACACTTGACTTTGCACTGCTTTAATTTCTGTGCACATGGGCATAGTTGATGGATTTCTGTCAATCTCACATACTGCTGTACCATTCATTATCATGCATCACTTCTTAATTCAGACATCAACTGCAGATGCTTTAGACAATATACATTGCTATTACATATGGCATATGCATGCAATGCCCAGCTGTGTGTTTGGAATCCAATCATAATAATGTGGTATTTGTATGTGTTGTTATCTTTATGGTCGATACCTAAGTCAGTCAGGGATGCTTTAGTCAAGTGTATGACATTTACCACAGTGAGCTCCCATGCATTTCGTAGGCCATACTATTCTCTGGGATGCATATCCATTAGGATTTGAAAGTGCACACTTCCCTTCAAGATATTCTACTAGATGCATGTGCGATATGCCTTTCTGTCTTGCACTCAGTAAATAGACAAGCTCACCAACAAAATTGATGTTGTGTTTAATTCTTGAAGGGGGGGATTGTCGCTTATGTGTCATGCAAACCTCTCAACTCGCCAGGATTACCCCAGATTTCAACTCCAGGTTTAACACACTGTCTCTCTTAACCCCTCCAAAAAGTGGTCACTTTTGGGGAAGGGGTGGTGAATTCCCCTTATAAAATACCGACAATCATTACAGTTGTACACGTCTATTACTGCAGAGCATGTATAATAAACTACATTCATAAATTCTGTCAATGCAACAGGTTAATGGTCGTAATATTTAAAAAATGTCCATGATAGTGTCTGTTTCTTTCTGTGTTTGTCCAGGAGTTTGTTGCTTTGTGTCCCTGACTGGTTGACATGTCAGTCATATTCAACAAGTCATTTTGCAGATCTTCAGTGTGTTCACATACCCCCTCTTGTCTATACCATACTTGCTAATTGTCCTCTCCAGTGAGCACGTCATTGATGTTTATATCACATCCACTCACCTCCATTGACATGTAACCTTGTGTGACCATCACATATATGCTATCATGTGTGTTTATATCTTAGCATACTTGCTCAGGAGGTGTAATCAGCAATTCATACTGTGCTATCTACATATGCGCAGAATGTTATGCTACTGGCTTCTCTTGGAAGTGTACATATATTGACATATCCTGTCTTGGGTAAATTGTCTTATTTACCAAGCTCTCTTTCTCTTTACTCATTCCTATCAGTCATGACTGTGCACATTTTCATCAGCACACTTTCCTAGTCCAGTGTAGATTTTCTTGTAGTTGCCCTTTCTGTTTTACCCTCCCCGACTATTATTTTGTTCCACAAATAATTGTTTTAGTGTACATTGCACTCAGTACACTTTACTTTTCTGTATTATTACTGCCATTATTACATTATTTACAACCCTGGTAGTCATTGTGGCTGTCCACGTGATCTAGCAGAGCAGGTTTGTCCATAGGTAAACTTGAATGTTTCTTCAC
>NC_056733.1:74330548-74395548 GCF_019279795.1 Protopterus annectens | reverse complement strand
ACACAGGGAAAGTAACAGCTTCGGCTTTGGTGGCCATTTCAAAATGTGATCACATGGATGCCTGTGTAGCTGAATTTCTTTCGCCCGTACACTGATCAGCAACAAGCCATGCAGAATTATACTGTTGTATCTTTGGTACCATACAATAACACATGCTACAATCAGGAAAATATTCCTTTAGCCTTAACTTCTTTGTTACGACAATAATTTTGCAGTGGCTGTTTAAAGGTCTCCTAACTTAATAAGTGATGTATTAAAGTCAATATAACTATAATAACAGTAAGTTATATTAGTAAATACACACTAAACCAGCTGTTAGTTTTAAGAGGACAATTGGTTTGCATAATATGTAAGAACGGTTCTGAACAGTGAAACTGAAACCCAAATATATATTTGTAGGTAATCACAGCACTACTATCATGTGCTACAGTCACAGAATATGTGATAAACCTCTTTAAAAATTTCTGATCATGAGAAACACACTTGTGTATGGTCTAGGTTAGACTTTTTAATCACTATAACAATAACAGAAAAGGTCAGGTATGCAGAATTTCACAAATAAAATATGTGTATTTTTTTATCTATCTAACTAGCAAAATTAAATGGTATACGCATTTAAAGTGCTTTCTATTATCTCAAAAATGTATCTCCCTGGTGGACCCTTACTCAGGGTATAGTGTTGCATGGACACACTCTTAGATTGGTCGCAGACCACTAGTAACCATACGGGAAGTTGTTGAGTGTTTTCTACTATATAATATGTAACCTGTATGTGCAGTGGTTAGCATTGCCTCCTCACAGCAAGAGGTTCTCTGGTTCAATCCTCAACTGGGGTGCCTTCTGTGCGGAGTCTGCATGTCCTCCCTGTGGTTGTGTGGGCTTTCTCCGGGTGCTCCGGTTTCCTCCCACATCCCAAAGACATGCTGTAGGTGGATTGGACACTCTAAATTGGCCCTAGGCATGAGTGCATGCATATGTGTGTGCCTTCTGTGGAAGGTTGAGCACTGGGTTGGCAACTCGACACCGTAAAACTCTACTGCCAATCATGAGAGGACAGGTGATCCGCTGTGGTGACCCCTAACCGGGAAAAGCCAAAAGAAGAAGAATGTGGATATACAATGACACTACGCACACACACTCACCTCTGAATCACCTCTTCATACTCTCCCTGTATTTCAGCCAATTAGTTCTGTAGCAGATAAGACATAAAGTTACGCAGTTGCCAAACTTTGCTGTATCAGGTATAAGTTTAGAGTCTGGAGATAGTAAATATAAATCTCAGCATATCTGGATCATATATTTTCTATTAGAAATAAAGAATGATATTTCATATGTGATAGTTGGTATGATAAGGTGTTTTCTGTTATTGCATATGAGACACTGATAACATTACATTTTGACTCTGCTCACTTTCAGGGGCTGTAATATTTACAGCTGTCACTCACTGAGTTATGAGATTTGTTATATTTATACTACCCTGAAGCATTTCTCCATATGGCTGTAAATGACTACTGCCCAGTTGTAATAAGTGGTAAACCAATAGATAGATAGATAGATAGATAGACAGATAGATGACTAAATAAATACTGTCATGCTTTTCTGATTTCAATATGGCCACAGGTTCCTAAAGGAAACCAAGTTTACTGCACGCTAATAAATTGTAAGTCATCTGTGGTAGGTGCCACATTCATATCTGTCCTTTATCACCTCAACATCCTAAAGAAAGAATTTCTCATTAAAGATCATGTCTAAAGGGGTGAAATGACCTTTGTTTTTTTACATGCATCTTTATGCATGTAAACACTTTTTTATCCAAAAATCAAAAGTCATTTCACTCCAGTTTACAAATAAAATTACTTTAACAATTGCTTCTGATCGAGGAGGACTAATGCTACACAGCCATGTTTACAGCATTACTATTAGAGGGCAGAAGGGAGGCTGTTATGTCACTTTGGGTTCCATCTCTAGTTATGGTGAATTAGCATGGGTGAACGCAATTGTGAAATAAGTTATGTACTTGCCAAACAATTAAGTTAACAGTTTGGCAAAAAGCTGCCCATTATTTTATTATTATTTTTTTTTTGCCAAACTGTCAATTGAACACTTTGGCAAATATATAACTTAATACACAATTACTTACCTACCCTAATCCAGCATAATTAAGTCTGGAACCCAAAGTGACATAGCCACCTCCTTCCCACCCACTAATATTAATGCCGTCTGTGTAAGTCTTCACTTCTGCATTTGAAAGCGATTTTTAAAGTAATTTTATTTGTAAAATGCAATGAAACAACCTTTGTTTTTTGCATAAAAAGTGTTATATGCATGCAAACACTTTTTTATGCAAAAACAAAGGTCATTTCACCCCTTTAGACATGAGCTTTAACTATTCTCAATCTAAGACTTGATATGTATCATGAAGCTGGCCAAGAAAATCAAAGGCACAGACCCAGATGACCCACCAAATGGAGTTTTTAAGGGTAGAGAGAAGGACGCTCATACTAAAACTCCACAAAGTCATTCTGCAAACGCGGAAGAGTAAAAACATGTCAAGGAGATATGAAAAATGGCAACATGGATAGCATTTTATTTATGTACGCATGCATTTATTTGTTAATGAGTCGAATGCACCATCTGAATAACCTTTTGCACTTATCCTTTGACAATAAGCAAATGAGTCTCACAGAATAAATATAATTCTGAACAGCAGTACAGTAGTACATAACATTAACAATACTTAATAACATTAGTGCATACAAAAATGTTATAAAAGAGTCAATCAAAAACAGGATCTGAACTTTAAAATATGTGCAACATAAACATATATGCATTGCAGTACTATATTAAATGTCAACTATGAAGTGATCTCAAGTTTTGTACTTAATCGAAGCAGCTGTACATTGCTGTGACAGCAGGATAACACATTTCTCGAGTTCTTTTAAGGCTGTTAGGCAGAGAAGTCCATAACCTATATGCCATAGACAAAAAATGTCCTAACACCCCCCCCCCCCCAGAGCTGTTTATATGGGATATCCTTAACAAGGAAGATGCTGACTCTCCTGATGAAACCTCATAGTGAAATATCTCAGCTATATCTCTTAATGCAGGAATGTGAACATATGCAAAATAACTTGTGTGCCAAGGCACTGATAAATATCTTAGATTTTTTTTTTTACAGGAAATTGAACAAGTGTTGAAAAGTAACACAGGAATGCCCTCTGAATCCTTTAAAGTTTTGCCTGTAATGAACATAACTTATAACATCTGTATTTTGAGACAAATGCTACAAGGGATAAAGCATAATCTAGTGGTACAAAATACTCGTAAGTCATCTGATTTAACACATAAAGTCTTGAAAATGTAGTAACAGTCTGCAAAGTACCAAGCAGCTGAAATAGATGTAATACCACAAAATTCAAGTACCTTGTAAAGGTGAGTTGAAAGTGAAGCTATAACCAAATGTGTTTAAAAGTTAGAACAGTCTATGGCTTGCTGCCTTGAATGGTCTCCCTCAACTAACAGAAGAATGACAAACAATCTAGCAAGTCTGGCTAAAAAAAAAAGAATTTGACTTGGAGTTAATAAAAGGCAAAGTCAAAATCATTATGGAGTCTGTTTTAGTGCCATCAGAGTATTATCAAATTGAATGAATGAATAAATAAATAATGCAGAAAGGTTGCATAATCTGCACTAAGAAAAGCATGCAAATCAAACATAATGCAAATATGTGTATTTATAAAGAAATAAATCAACAATGAAGCAAGGACAGAACCCTGAGGATAACCGAAGAAATGTAGACAATACAGGTAAGCAGCCTCTGATTTTTATACATGGCTCCCTGTAATTGTGACATCTATGGAACAAAGTACTGTTAGTGATTCAGAGACACATTTAGTGAGACAATGCTAGACTGTAAAATACCACAATCAGTATACTATGCAAATTAGTATATAATCAGATGGAAAAGAGCGCTACTATAAAAATGAGGGTTACGAGAAATACAAATAATGACAAACAATAGGGCTGAATGATTCAGAAATGTATAAAAGGAACACAATGAGACATGACTGCCAGAGTAGCTGTATACCGACAAATCATGGCATTCAGAGACAAACACCATGAAACCTGTTAGGGATAGATGTAGGTTTAACAAAAATGTACATGTATATGGCTGTCCTGAATGTCCTCTCAGCTAGTAACCAGAAAGGTGCATGTAGTCATCAACAGTAAGGGATTACATTTTATCAAACTGCCAGATAGTCTGCATTGCATGGGGTTTAATGTACAATGTGTCAGTGCACTACTCAGGCAATGCTCACAGTTCCCACATCTGACCCAAATCCGACTTATATCAGTGATTTGTGTGGGGTTAATTTTTCTAGGGACATCTTACTGGTGATTTTGGATATGCCCCAGTGCCATCACTAATGAAACCAATAAAAACCCACAAAACGTGGCAGAGAATGCATGGTTCACTTCCATGTCACAGACCTGAAACAAGGTCAGATGTATTGTTTGGAGTAATAAAGGCCCACTTCTACTGTCTTGATGTCAGCATTAGCCCTCCAGTGTAGTCTGGAAACATGAAGCAAAACATTTGCTGTGTGTGCAATATTACACAACATGATAGCACACAAGCAAATACAACAGGGTTTTGGCATTCAGGAGGAGGAAATCCTGGTGTCAACAGTGGAGGTAGAATCTGTTGAGAAGCTTGTGGAAGAGACAGCAGCAGGGGATGACAGTGAGAGGAAGATACAGTATTCCATGGCAGAAGAGATAGCAGCAGGGGATGACACTGAGAGGCAGAGTTAGATACAGTATGCTGTGGCACAAGAGATAGCAGCAGGGGATGACACTGAGAGGCATAGGTAGATACAGTATGCTGTGGCACAAGAGATAGGAGTAGGGGATGACACTGAGAGGCAGTGGCAGATACAGTATGCCATGGCACTGCCTAATAGGCAACGTCTGGTTCATGGTTATAGGCCTGATTAGACATAAATGGTAACAAATATGCATGCAAAAGTACAACCTGACTAAGCTGTACCATGCATAATCTGGTTACACTGTGCATCAGTAACAGGCTACCCAGGTAATGTAACACTCTGCACAGGTAGGCAGGGCCACAGTGACAAGTAATGGACATTGTTTGTGAGGGTGGATGAGTGTGTGTGTGTGTGTGCCTTACTCAATTGATTTGTGTTGAGTGATACAGACTGGTCTCAGGTGTGGTGCACATGGGCAGAGGTGGGTTAAGCTTGTGAATCTATGTGTATGAGTGTATGTGGACACAGTTCCTGCAGAAAGTGTTGAACTGTACTGGGGACAGAGGGACAGGTCTATAGTACCTGCATAGGTTTTCTGCATCTGCACTATGTACATCTCTCTAAGTTTCAGATAGATACTGCTAGCATACAGACTCCCTACAGTGGCTTATAAATACTGAATAATTGGGGCTTGCCCTAACTAAATACTGCACCTGCAGTGGCCCCCATCTGTGCCTGTATGATGGCCCTGTATAAATGCTGTGTGGTGACCATGGAGACACTTAGCTTGGGGTGGTGAGACCCATTATGCTACCAGCCAAATTAACCATAACAACCCCCTAATACCCTACCCATGTTCAGGGAAGGTGACAGCACCCGAAGATGTCCCTGCCACATTGGAAGAGGGCACACTTGCCACACTGGAAGAGGACACACTCTATGCCTCTGTGCTGATGTGTCAGCCATCTCCTGTCCTTCCATGAAATTCTGGGACTGAGATATGGGTTGCTTAGGCACAGGATCTGTGTCCAAGGAAGATGGAGGTGATATACCTGTCACATAACCCACATTTAACACTACCATTAGGATCCGGACTGCAGACCACACCAGACTGTGGTAGCCATTGGTACCAGGATCAGACAATTCCCTGATATTAGGCATACCAATATCCAGAGTGAAGCACCTGGACATGGAAGCATCTGTGAAAACACATAGATACAACTAAGTGCATTAATATGGCCTTCTCAACCATGCATATCCCAGTGATGATTCAGCTATAAAACTGAATGGCATGTAAAAATCTATAGGACGCAAACCTTGTACAGAGTGAGCTTGCTGCTGATGTTCTGATGTGCTTGTAATAACAAAATGATCATACTCACTAGGGGGTAGAGGTCTGAGTCAGGCAGGTAGCACTGCATGCTGTATATATATATATATATATATATATATATATATATATATATATATATATATATATATATATATTAGGCAGTTCCCACTAGGGATATCACCAACTGACTATCACGATGCTAGGCAAAGCTTTGAATCAAGGTTAAGTTCCTGACCAGTAAATAGACATTTTATTAATCCCCAAAAAGAGATGCCAGTTAATGGTGACTTCATCTATGGACCCTCATCCCCTCATCCTCTGCTCCTCTGTCAGGTGTGTTATTTATTGTGTGCATGAGCAGTCATATTAGTGACCCTACATTACACTCAATTATGTGTGTGATTATAGCCAATGATCAGATTTAAGTGTTCGACAAGGTCCCACCAGACATGAGCTGGAAAAGATCAGTTTTTCCTGTCTGTGAGTATTATCTGTCAAATGTGTTTATAGAGGGCCTCCAATATGATGTGATTGTCTGCCTCTGAAAACTTCTCCTTCCTTTTCCTGCCCTCAAGTATAATGAGTTTCAAATTATATATGTAAGCTGTTTGAATGTTATACCTCTCCCACTCACATCTCTACACCCCATGACAAGGCCCACTGTTACCACGGACTGTGCTATATCTCATCCATGAAGAGACACATGGCACCTATACAATTGCTTGCCATTTATCATCATTCCATATGATACTATATGTGTCCATGACACACACCAAGAAACAGTATTTACCTGCAAAGAAATCCCTGTTGGAACACAGGGTTATCTGATCACGTGTTCTGTGAGTCAAGGGCCTACAACATCACACATATGGCATCCACCACAACCATGGATGGGTAGAATTGTGTTCCCCTGTATCTTGTCTGTCTGCTGAAGTGTTGCAGTGTTACACCACTGCACTTGAAAACTATTTTATGTCACTCTCCCTGCCCTTGTCGTACAGGACCAATGAAAACACTGATGTGCAAGCTCAAGGATTTTAGACTGCTGCTCTGTGACCCCTGGTCTTTGTATGTGATCAACACAACAGTAGCCTATGGCCTACTGCAGGCCACCTGCAAGCATGCCATTAATATCCCCTTCTATGACCCACAGAGTGCTTGCTATACCAGCATGTTGGAAGCCCTTCCCCCAAACTCAGGGATATAACAGCTTATTCTGGATGTATTACAAAACAATCCATGTAGGCAATGTGTGCTTTTTGATCAACCCTTTTAAAAACAATCTCCATCACCCTCTCAAAACCCTTCCTCTCCCTCAACTATTGAGTACCATAGAAGATGATTAGAAAGGAGAGAAGAGTGGAGCCAACAGTGAAAGATGTCCCATCACCGACACCCATGTTCTGCATAGTGAATTGCAGTCACACTCCTGGGGCCACAAGTTAAAATGAATTCCACTCTCCTCCAACAACAAAGAGGGATACTGTTTTAAAGACCACTGACAATCCTCTTCTTAACAATACCCCTTCCACTACCCCGCATTTTGCAGAGACCACTGAGAGCAGTTACATACAGCCATTCAATACATGTAGCAATAAAAGGAAGTTAACCCTGTGACACCCGCAGTTCCCAGCCTAACCGCAGGTCTTGTATGGCTTGCTTCCTACAAAACACACCTCAGACCTCCTGCTGTGACACTTAAAGTACAACAGCAACACACGTCATAGAATAACAACCTCTATTTGTGTGCATCTAATCCAGTCAGAAATCACTTGTTGCCAACCCATCCCACAACCCCCATAGGAACACCACATAACTCAACAAAAGGCATAAGTCTGCAGTCACTGCACACAAGGTCTACATTTGCAGGCCTATGGGTTCATAGGTTACTACTAGGCTAATTGCCCTTGCAGACCATTTTAAGCCTAGACAATTTTTCTATTTGGTGCTTGGATTAACTTGTCCTGTTTGGTGTATAGATTAACCTTACCAATTCCAAGGTTTAGCTTTACATTGGCCCTAGTCCTCTGTTCATTTACATCAGGTGTAACTTTTTACAAGCTCAAAGTTACACCTCGGTCACATAAGGTCACTCTATGTTCACAGAAGCAATTCTGTAGTGTGATGAGAAAAACAATGGCTGTGGCTGTATTTATCATGCAGTTTTGAGGCTCATAGCACAGTGATTATATTAATGAGCCACTTTCGAGTGACTGTCTCTGAATCTCACTTTTATTGCAAACTACACTTGACAAAGGCGCTACACAGCTCATGCAAGATAGTGTATTTGCAGGAGGACCATCAAAATGCTTTGTGCATGGCTGGTGGGTCAGTGTCTCCAGTTGGCATATAGATAAATGTACCTTATCATTATGGCTCATAGAGGTGCTAAAGACCAAAACTGGAGGTGAATATGAGCATTGTGGTGCTGTCTCACTCACGCCATTGTACTGCTCCCACCCAAATACAATCTTCTCATGTTACACATGTAAATGCA
This sequence comes from Protopterus annectens, assembly GCF_019279795.1. NCBI lineage: Eukaryota > Metazoa > Chordata > Ceratodontiformes > Protopteridae > Protopterus > Protopterus annectens. Next base: position 74,386,949 of record NC_056733.1, on the reverse strand, counting down.
GTAATATATTGGCAACATGACATGTCATGAACACTCAGTGCCCGATGTTGCATATCACATATCACCAGCAGCAACATGCTTTGGCACAAATAGACTACCACATTATAGGTTCATAGGTAGGTACTGGGCTATCTGCCTGAAGGCATATATTAGCCCAGCCACATTGTGCGGTATTCACCGCCCCTTTAGTAGTTCCCTAGACCCTTGTACTAGCAGCTAGTACCATTGGCCCCTAGCTAGTAGTGCTCTTGGTGTGATCCCTGGTGTGAACTTTCTGTTACCCATCCACGCATCAAGGTTCCTCTTGAAGAGTGATAGTGAGGGGCTCTGTCTTATGTAAATTGGGACCCTGTTCCATAGTAAGGGAAGTCTCTGTGAAGGGAATCTATCCCTCCAGTATGTTCTATACATTCTTCAGGCTAGGCTATGATCTGTGAAATGGCTTTGGCTTCAGAAGGCACTGAGCTCCAGGTGGTGCCCTCTATGGCTTCAGAGGGCACTGAGGGTGACAGAAGCTCCAGGTGGTGCTCTCTATAGCTTCAGAAGGCACTGAGGGTGACAGGACTCCCAGGTGGTGCTCTCTATGGCTTCAGAAGGCACTGCGGGTGACAGGATTCCCAGGTGTAGCTCTATGGAGTTTAAGGTATTTATATACCACATGTACAGGGACCACCAAGTTTGCCTGCTTGGGGAGTGCTGTGAGGGTCCCCAGTATAAGCTGGATGCCTTACATAGCCTTTCCAAGGCAGTGACCGCTGCAACTAGCATAAATCTCTCTTGTGAGCAATGCAAGCACCACCACAGTGACCTCAAAAGGTAACACCTGGATTTTCTCTGTCAGTGGCAGAAGATGTCAGGGAGAGTGTTCCTGAGATGTACAGGAAGTATTCATGACAGGTTAATTTTGGTATAAATTACTGCATAACTAAAAGGGCCATTGATGGACATATTTTCATGGGTCCCTATTAGATCATCAAAAAAAATCAGTTCAGAGAATGGCATTTTCAGTGCGCTTACATCGAACATGCCGTTCATTGAACTGTTCATAGTGAGATTGCGGTACAGTGAAGACCAGAAAATTTGCCCTTTCTTCACTGTAGTGTGTTCTCAGAGTTGGTATATATAATTAGTGGGGGTGTGGGGGGCACAAGCCCCCCCCCCCCCACAAGAGCAGAATTTGGTGAACGGCATTTTCAATGAAATGTCATTCATTTAAGAGTTTTCACTGATGTAATCTAGACCATATTTTCATGTGCATTTTTATTTTCTGTACTATTTTCATCTCCAGAACAGACAGGTGTATGGAGTGTCCTTCCAGATACAAGGGTAAATAACTGCCATATTATAGCCAGATATCTTTGTCATACCAGTATATAAAAATAAGGTATACTTAACGTTTTGGTAATTGTAACACACATAGGCAAGAATGTAACATACTTATGGACACGTATTCCATATTCTTCCTTGCAGGGGGAAGTGAACTACACACAGGAATTAATAGTGGGTTCTACACTTCCACAGTGATGCTCACAGCATGCTTTACATCATGCCTACTGCAAAGCACTGCCAAACATCCAAGGCTGACAGAACATTAATGTGCTGTGTGCATTGCCACAACCCTGGCCATCCTGCAATGACCAGTCTTCACATGTCCCCTTATTTACCATACACTGGTGTACAAAATACGCATGCCTGGGCCAAGTACACATGGTATACCTATGACATTTTGTTTTATGTCTACTCTGTCTTGTACTAAAGCCTAGCTTACAGAATGGTATTTGCCCACCGTATGCTGACAGATGCCTTTGATGCCTCCAGCATGCTGTCTGTGCTTAATACTGACACTGATACTGTCAGCATGTTGGCCTGCGTGTCCTTTACTGGTGGCCATGTCCTTGCCCACAGCCTCTGCTGTAAAACAGTGTGCTACCTCCATTACTGATGGTTATAATCCCTGGGACATCATTAATATCCAGTAAAGCCTGTCTGTAGCTATGTATTCTGATTGGAGTATATCCCATGCTACATCTAGTCCTAATTATGCCCCCTATTATCAATGCATGCCCAGCACATGATTAATCCATCAGTACTGTCATAGTCAGACGTGTATATGATACTGATTTGTTTCTCTTTTCTTTTTCTCCTTATTCCTTCTTTATATTTTTATTTGATATTTGTTGTTTTATTTCAATCCACTTCTTTTGCAATTTTATGCTGTGTTAACTACCTGTATCTGTGGTACTGCAGCATTCCCTGCACCATCATCCTGACCTGCCTTCCCCTGCTATCCTCCAGCTGCCTGCAGGCCTGTCTGTCTGCAGAATGACACAGGTCTTCTGTCAGGAAGTGACCTTGAGGGCACCCTAGTGACCTTTGGTGGTAGATCTCTGGGGAAGGAGGTATTGTCACACCCTCTGGTATCACTGTTGGTGGATCCCATTTTGTTACCCTGCAGGACATAGAGGAGATGATTACAGTGCAGGTGGCCATCTGGAGAATGTTATTGTAAAACTGGCAAAGTCACTGCTGCATGGCACTGCCATGCATGTCACCTGGGTCAGTATCCAGCAGAGAGGGCAGGCATAGAGAAGACTGATCTTTGCCTGAGTCCTGCCCTGAGCAGCATTAAAAGGAGTTATCACTCCACCCTATCCCCCATCCTCATGTTCCCCTTCCTTGTGTGTCACCTGTCTCTCCTGTTTGTAGTCCAGTGCTCCCCATCGCCAACTGTCCTCACTCTGTCAGTATGTGTCCATCCATTATGTCTCTCCAATTGTGTGACCACATCCCCTATGTTTTGTGCTTGTCTGCCCCTGCTTCCACCCTTATACCCTTTTTTCTTCCCTTGCCTTACCCGTTACATCCTTCTCCATCTATCCTTCTTGAAAAGAAATAAAACAGGGCACCTGTACCTAAAAAAGTGTATCCTTTCTCCCCTCCACCTTTCCACTTTCTCTTTCTCTGCTTCTTTCTGTAAGTTTCTCTACTTGTTATTTGCCATTTTTTAGTATCCCATGCTCCTATTTCCTCCCCATTTACATGAATAAAGCTGGCAGCGACTGCACACTTACACATGTACATTTACATACATGCTCCATGAAACATTACTGCTCCAGATTCCATAATTGCAGCCACTGTATGCTCTTGTAATCACAACCACTGTTGTTTATATGATAATATTTCTTAAATGGATGATTGTTGTGGGTTTAAATATTGTTTAGTTCTTAAATCATTTACAGCTTGTTATTGAAAAGTTATAAAAAACAACTCCCAACACATTACAGATTCTTAGTAGTTTATATTTTATAGCTATATTTTTATTGTACACAATAAAGTACTAACAAATTAATAGATAAAATTAGATATACCCATATAAATAACATTTTATCTGAAATCAGACAGTGTTGTTTTGTAATTTATTATGTAACTGCTTCATAGGAAAAGCTTTATTTTGATTTAAATTTTAATTTTTGCTTCTGATTTTTCTGCTTGTTGGAAGAAAGCGATAGACTGTAGGCAAACACACTCTAGCCCTCCCAAGGTGCCTATTAAGTTATAGTGAGCTGTGACTGCCATAGTGTGCACAAGGTAATGTGGGCATTCAGATGCAACTTGAAAAACATCCATCATTTCAGTGTGACAGGCACACCTGGCAGGGTAAGTCAGAATAGCTACTTTATGGCTTACCTTTCTTTGCACAGGGCTTTGTCCTAGGCCCATACTTGTTTAGATTGTATCTTTCAGATCTATTTTTTTCATCTGAAGTGTTCTGTAGTTAGTATGCGAATGTCTTGAAAATGCAAAGACTGATTACATCTGTTACAGATATGGCATGTTTGTAAAAAAACTTGACTATTCAGGAGCTGGAGAATAATGTTGTTGTTGTTTGTCTTTTGGCTTTTCCCGGTAGGGGTCGCCACAGCGGAACTCCGGTCCGCTAATGATTGGCAGTAGATTTTCACGAACGGCGAGAGCTGGAGAATAATATGTAGATAAATATAGGGTTTATATTAGTACATTGAAGTATTACTACTTCGAATGTACTAATATCGAACCCTGTGCATCGAACGCTGAATATAGCAAAACTGCAGAATATTGAATACTTTCCTAGGCAAAGTATTCGGTGGGCCGTTTCTGCAGCTTTGCTATTTCCTCGACTGTGGAGCGAAGGTTATGGATCGGGTTAAGGTAAGTGTGCGAATAAAGGTGAGTGTGCAATAGGGACCTTAGGGTTAGGGAGTGGGTAAGGTGAGTGTGCGATAGAGACTTTAGGGTTAGGGAGCAGGTAAGGTGAGTGTGCGATTGGGACTTTAGGGTTAGGGAGTGGGTAAGGTGAGTGTGCGGTAGTTACGGACCTTAGGGTTAGGGTTGGGTTAAGGTAAGTGGATAGCTAGTAGTGTATGTATGGTTTAGTGTAGGGTTTTGTGGTGTATGTATGTGGATTATGTATTTTGGTGTACTTGTGTTGTGTGTATGTTTGTTGGAACAGCAATTTTTTTCCCTGGGAAAAAATTTGCTGTTCTGAGTGTTCAGTGTTGTGGTGTTTCGAGTGAAATGGTTTGATATTAGAACATTCGATTTAGTAATACTTCGATGTTCTAATATAAACCCTAAATATATCAAAAACTAAGCATATGAGATTTGGAAGACATAGATTAAAGGATGAATATTTAGTTCAGCACACAGTGACTGAAACTGTGGATTCATTTAAGGACCTATATATATGGGTAGACCCAGCTTTGAGTTTTCTTGGTTAGAACAACCAATGATAGTTATTGAACTCTAGGCTGTATAAAAAAATTATAAAGTATAGGAAATCGGAAATTATGAAATCATTGTTCATAAATTAAATTATGCCCAAACTAGAGTATGAGATAATAATGTGGAAACCTTATAAGAAAGCTACTATGAATAAATTGGAAAGAGTACAGTGGAAATATATCAAGTACATCCAGGGATGTGAAAGTTTATCTTATTATGAAATATTAAAATATCGGACCTTATACAGTTTTTCATACAGATATTTCAAAGTAGACCTTATTTAGATGTATAGGGCATTTAGACAGCTACCTCTTTATAAACAATTAGTAGACAATTATCAGTCAACCTTTGTCGGAGATTCTAGAGGAATTAGAGATACACTAACTGCTTAGCTGAGAAAGTATCTGATATCTGGAATAAACTACTGAATTAAACTAAAGCAAGCACTAGTTTAGAGAACAGCTTGGACACTTTTATTGGGATGACTTTGTGGTATACTGGCAGGCTAGAAAGGCGTTATTGCCCATGCTGGAAATACTGCATGTATGCAGGTAAAAAGCACACTTTGAAAAAACACTCTTCTAAAACTCACAAAAAAGAAAGGTGAACAGGTTTTTCTAAGACCAATACAACACTTCCTCTGTTGCTTTCATGTCTGATAAAGCTTAGCATTTTGTTGTGGTTGGGACCCTTCAGCAGCTCCTCACTGCCAGTGAAAAACAAAAATACATGGTGCCACCATATAGTCTAGGCAGTCCTAAAATGTCCTCCATCTACAAACCATAACCTGATCACAGCATCTTCATGAAAGGACAAGGTTTAGTATGTGAGATGTTTTGAGTCATTCCCTTAAGCATCCCCTTTGGGAAGATTCACAACTACTTCTTTTTAAATTACCACCTTCCTATCACCTGAAAAGTTCTGACAGAAACATAGAGTGGATTCTTATCATCTTTTAAGATGTTTGTTTGTTTGTGTCTTTTGGCTTTTCCTGGTTAGGGGTCGCCACAGCGGAACTCCAGTGCACTACTGATTGGTAGTGGATTTTTACATACCAGGTTACCAGCCCTGACGCACAACCTTCAATGAAGGCACGCCCCATTCACGTATGCCTCCACACAGAAGACACTCTAGCTGAGAATCGAACGGGACAACGTCTTGCTATGAGGCGACAACGCTACTGCAGCACCACCGCCGCATCTTTTAAGATACCAGGCATAAACTTCATTGTTGGGCAGAGTCAAATAAACTTTCTGAATCAACATAATGACCTGAGATGCATTTTATTGAGTTCATAAAGGCCTTTGATTCCATAGCTTGAGAAACAGTGTAGGGAAATATAATGATTTTGGCTGCACTACAAAATTCATCAAATCCGTGATGTCTGTGCAAGACCAGATGGCTGTCAGTATTCCCTGCAGGAGTTCAAAGAGAGAAAGACATGTCATATAAACTAGTCACCTGACTGAGATGGGTATCTTGAAACAGTGTAAGAATTCTCTCATGTTGTCTGATCATCATCTATTACTCAAATAGCATAACAGTGTATGAAAGATGTATTTTTTTATTTTGTGTTTGTTGACTGGGAAGTCCGGCTGGGCACAAAGACTTGTTTTCAGTGGAGGCCTGGGAAGAAAAGATTCAGTACATGCAGTACAAACAAAATCTTTTAAGTTATACAATATCAACAATGTCAGGCAAAATATAATTGAAATAAATTTTACAATTTCAAAATAGATAAGAGTAACTGTACGTAAAGTAGTAAGGCTTCTTATACTAATTATATTCTCTACAGATACAGTTAAATAACTATGCAGTAGCATAGGTGTCACAGTTAAGAGGACTGAGTTATGTACAAAGGGTGGATAACAAAATGTTGATTTAATTATGAGATATAAATGAAATGAGAGGTGAACAAGTTAAGAGAAGCGCAGACTGAAGGAATGGTGGGAGCAGGACAGAGTGATAGTTGGCAATAGAGTTGAGGAGAGCAGAGGTATAGCAGAAAAGGAGTAAGAAATCAAAAATGTTATACTTATCCTACAGAAATACACCTACAAAGCCAGGATGTTTAGAGGTGTACATATATAAGTACATATATAATTTCCTTAGCAGCAAAATTCACACACACAGGACACCACACATCACACCTCACCAAGGCAATCACAATATACAAAATCTGTCAAAACACCTACAAAATGCAACATAGGCAAAAAGCGCACTCAGTGAGTTAAGCAGCACAAGGAGTACCAAAGTCGTGGATGATGAGCCCATAAATCCACAGAAACCCAACCAAACAGTCTAGTTCTAAGTGATTCCATAGTATGACATACAGATGTATCTCTTAATAGGCTGATCAAGGAAAGAGTGATGGTTCGATGCTTGTCTAGTGCCAGGATCCATCAAATCATGCATAGACTCAAGTTCTTTAACAACATGTACAAGTACGACTGTGCCATAGCTCAAGCTGATGTTAATAACTTGAGGTGTACCTCACCGGACTATGTGAAAAGAGACATGATGGAGCTCTCAGACTGTGTGTCCATGGCAGGTAGGAGCCCATCACTGAGCAGCATTTTAAACTTCTCCAAGGATGATGCCACTATATAAACAAAAAATAATTGACTTCAACACCTCGGGGTTTAAGTCCATATTCAGAACTTCATAAAGGACTTGTTGACCTTTTTGACTGGCATGGGTTTGAACTACTAGAAGTGTTAATTAAACATAACAAAAGAGCTATTGATGTTTTAACCAGTGATGCCACCGAGCTTGATGAAGCTATTACCAGTGATTTACTTTTTTCCAACACCATTCAGATTATTTGAACATTTTTAAACAAATAGACATTATTTCTTCTGATATCCATTCACATAAAGAGAAGAAGCTTGACCGTGACTGGACTGAGTACAGCAGAGGAATAGCCTATCCATTACCACGCAATTCAGGGGATGTGGATGTTGATGCTCCTGCAATTGCGGAATCAATGATTATTGAGGGTGAAATATATAATGAGGATTTTCCCCCCTTTAGAGCAAGCACCACTGAGGCACTCAGCGAGAATTCAGGAGCAGAACATAAATCAGGAGAGAACAACCCCTACAATGACAACTGTGGAACAACAGTGGAATTGAAAAGGCCGGAAACATGGCCAAGGGAGGAGGAGAAACTAAATGACTGTTTGGAAGGTTGCACTAGTGTTTTAGAGAAGCATAGGCCCATCATTATTCACAATACATCAGGTGACTTTACATTATATAACTACAGCACCTTTGATTTGTATGTAGAACATTCAAATCTTCTAAGTAAAGGCTTTACTTTTGTGCCTAGTGCCTGGTCTCAGATAGACCTATTGGTTATTGACTTAAAAATCTTTCTTAGGAAAATGGATGTAACTTTGTTGTTTAAAGGCAATTCAACTAAACTGGATGAAAATAGGTTGTGCAAAAAAGTTTATTTAACCCCCCCCCCCTTATGCCTCAGAAGCATGATGATTTATTTATTTTATTTAACATTGTTTACCGGGAAAGTGTGACTTGGAACAAAGCCACTTTTCAGCAGAGGTCCAGGGAGAAATGCTCCAGACACAAGTCTTTGTAACGTGGGAGGAAACTGGAGCACCCAGAGGAAACCCACATGAACACAAAGAGGACATGCAGACTCCACACAGAAGGGACTCCAGCTAAGAATCAATCTGGAGAACCTCTTGCTGTGAGGTGACAATGCTATCACTGCACTACTGCACCATCCATGTTGATGTGATTGATGTTTGTTGCAACTTAAGTTTGAGTGAACTTAAGCTAATAAAAGAACTTAGTCCGAACAAACTGTTAAGGGTCATGAAACCTGACAAAGGAGGGGTGTTGTGATTATGAACAAATGCAATTATCTTTGCAGAATGAATACTCATTTGTTGGACACTGCATTTTATGAACAGACTTCTTTGAATATGATTAATATTGCTTATTGTAAAATTGATTGTTTGTTATATGATATGCCTTTTTCAGGGACAAATTAAGCCCAATAAGTTTGAGTTTCTTACAGTTAAATGCCTGATAGTTCCTTTGATCTTCTGTATCCTAAAGATCCATAAGTCTGTAGGTGACCCCCCCCCCAAGACCCATAGTCAACATGGGTAAATCAAAAATGCATCCATTAGCTAAGTTTGAAGATGTCAAACATGAGGATTGTTTAAATCAGTTTGGACATCTATGTCATGATTCATGGGACTTTCTTGTGAAATTAAGAGATGTCCAGTTTGAAGAAAAAATGGTCTTTTTAACAATAGATGTAGTTGACTTGTTTCAGAGAATTCCCCACACTGCGGGTTTAGAATGGTTCTATGATTTCTTGTTTGAGTGTACTAATTTTGGTCATAATGACATTGATGTTTTGCCCACTTATATGGAGACCATTCTTAGTAACAACTTTGTGTTTTTGCAGGAAAAGTACTTTCTTCAGAAGAAGGGCATTGCGATGGGGGCTGCTTGTGCCCCCATCTATGGCAATATTATTATGGTTGAATGGGAAAGGAAGTTTTTATTGAAACATTTTGTGGTTCCCCCAGAGAAGTTGTATGTACGTATTTAGGATGATATTTTTCTCATCTGGAATAGGCTGACAGAGGACATATCAACATTTATTAAAGTTTTGAAGTCATCAACGTCCTTCCTAAGGTTTACCTACTCTTATAATAACACCAAAATCAATTTTTTGGATGTTAAAATTAGCAAAGATGTCCATCACAAATGTCTTGTCAGCAACATTTTTTACAAAGTCCACTTACTCTAATAGTATGTTGCATTATGTAATATTTTGAAAATGTAGGGTCTAACGCAACAACTTCCTTTACAAAAAAGTGGGGAACCTACAAGTGTGGGTTTTTTCTCAATGTTGTTTCATCTATGAGAGTGACACTGTATTAGTCAACAAAAGGAAAATTAGATGCATGCATGTAAACACTGAATAGATGCTCCCTGTAGGAGCAAGAGCAGGGCAAACCTGAGAAATAAATCCACGTGGTGGAAACATAATATCAACAAACTTTATATAAAAGGAAGAGAATTTTGACCAAAAGTAAGAATAATAATTTCCAGAATGATAGAGCTGCCATCAATGAAATAAAGAAACAACTCACCCAAAGTCAAGTCTGAGGCTAAAAAAGCTTCCCAAGCCAAAGACAATAACAAAGCCTTTTTTTTAGGTATGTTCATAATCTCAAAAGCACAATGCAACATTTGAAATTGGCTCACCTCCAGCTATCACACAAGGCCAAGTCTTAAAAGCACTAACAAAATGTAAAAATACTACATCAATAGATCCTGGCAATGACCCTGGATGCATCTTAAATACTATGAAGCATAATTTAGCTACACCCATAGCAACATTGTTCAACCTCAGCTTCCATATAGATTTTGTACCAAGTGAATTGAGAACAGATACAGACATTCCCCTGCATAAAGGAGGATGTTCTGCAGACCCAGGCACAGACCCATACATCTGACCAGCCTCAAATGCAAAGCCATGGAAAGACTTATCATGGAACTAATCAATAAGGACAAAGGGAATCTCTAAACACTGGGCCCATCTCAGTTTAGATTCATCAGGGTAAGGTCATACTTACTCAACTTGGTGGACTTTTTTGAAAATTTCACCAAAACAATGGATGAAGGCAAAGTGGTACACATTGTATATTTCAACCTGGCCAAAGCTTTTGACACTATTCTCCACTCAGGCATAGTAGAAAAGCTACAGAAACTGGGAATCAACCCTATATCACCCATTGGATTTCCAACTGGCTCTCAGGTTGCAGAAGATCAAAACTGGAGAAATTACATCTGCAAAGAGACCAGTCACCAGTGCACAGCTTTCTGTGCTGGGTCCTGTCCAGTTTGGCAACTAATTCTGTGAAGTAAAAGCCAATACCAAAAGGCTCTGACTGACTAAGTTTGCAGATAACTGCAAACTAGAAGCAGTCATTGAATACAGAAATGACTTAGTCATCCTGAAAGAAGTTTTTTTCAAATAAATAACTAGTACCAAAATCATGGAGTGAAACTAAATTCCAAAAAATTAATTATTGTATCTTTTGGGAAACCATCTACCCTGAGGGACTATCATGTTGACAACATGCCCCTAAGAGCTGACCTAGTTGTTCTGGATTTTAAAACTTATGTGGACAGTGACCTAACTTTCAATCAACACGTGTCCATTGTTGTAAGAAAGTCCTTCTGTATTACACAGTTATAAACAAAGGGATTGTTTCTAGCCTACAGATGTCATTGTCCCTTTTTATGTACCCCTCATTAGGCCATTCATTGAATATAATGCCCCTTTGGTATATATCAATCCCAACACATACAGCAAATGGAAAGCCCTCAGACATAACTTATTAAAAATATACAAGGCCTAAACAACATATCCTACTAGGAACAACTAAAAGCCCTGTCACTATACTTGGTATCCTACAGATTGCTAAGAGATGACCTGTGTCTGGCATACAAGACATCTTCTGACTCAGTACTGAAGGAGTTAGTGCACATCAGGAAGTCAAATATCATCAGAAATACTTGGTCTGGGGACCGAAACCTCTTCTACAACATCAACAGAATGGTTTGGAGGGACAAGTATATCTTGCAGGGGATACTGCTGCTCTGGAACAGACTCCACACCCACATAAAATAAAGCTTATCCCTGTCCAGATTCAAGAGAAACATGGATCTATGCATGTAAAACAGACAAGTTACCACAGGACTGCCCCCTGCACTACTAATGGACAGCTGCAGGTTCTAAATGCTTTATCCCATGCATGGGTCTCTTTAGATAATGTGTTGTAGGAACCCAGTTATTCTTATTAAAGGTAACATGTAATTATTGACCATGGGATGGGTAAGGCCAGTCTCTAACCAAATGCGATAGGTTAAATTCAGCACAAAAAGGAAATTGACTAGGCTTAAAATTGCCCACAGGGTCCGTTAGCTTAGTACTGTCCTTTGAACCTATGAAAACTACATGATGAATAATGTGAGTTGTATTGTGAGTTTGCTCAAAAGCTAGCATTTTTCTTGTTTTTTTGTCCACATTTTATTGTAGAATTGTGCAATTATATTTTATTTTATGCTTTCTGTACTTTTAATAAAATGTCTGTTTTTTTTTTTAACTTGAACCATTTTCCTTGGTCTCCTTTTATTACAGGAAGCTTTTTGGGCTGAATTATTTGAACAAGTTTTAACTGTGACTAAATGTCATTTTGACTAAGTGACAAAATGTATTTTGTTATCATTCTCCCTAATTACAATATATATATATATATATATATATATATATATATATATATTTTTTTTTTTTTTCCCCCAAGCCTACTAAAGGAGCCCATGAACTTAGGCTGGCATCTGAAGCCAAAGATAATTATAAATCTTTCTTTAGCTTAGATAGGAAACGAAAAACAATACCTTACATTGCTCAAAACTTATTCATAATGTGGTTTCTTAATTTGACTCAAATGACATTGCCAATATCCTTGTGAATAAATTTAGTGCCAACTTCTCTCCAGAGACATCTTTTAAAAGCCTTGAAATATCTATCCCTTACTCTTATTAGAAAGTATGAAAGTGACCAGTATGCCTCTCTGGGTTTGGTGTTGGGAATGCACCTTTTTGGTAATTACTTCCTAGATCTTCAAGCAGAGAGCCAAAACCTCAGTCTAACAAAGTTTGCAGTCAATTACAAACTGGGGCTTGTTGTTAAGAAACCCTTTGACACCCTAACCGTCCAGAATAAACTCTCCCGGTAAACATTTGCTGTACTAAAAATGGGATTAAAATAAATGCTAAAAAGTGTAGTGTCATCACTTTTGGTGGACTATTGCTCCCTCATCATACTATCTAGACAGCACACTCCTACAAAAAGTAAATATATGTGGCGACCTAGGGTACTTGGGTTGATAGGTCTCTCTCATTTGACCATTATGTGATAATGGTTATCAGAAAACTCGGTACTTACATACTAATGCAACCAGATCATGAAAGACACTTTATGAAAAAACTTCAATGCATTTTCAGTGTAAATTAATGATTCTAACATATAGGAAACCTTTTATTAGCTGAATTAAAGTAAAATGTAGAACTTTCCCCTGGTTTTGGGTCTTTGCCAGCCCCCAACCATTATCTTTGTCCATAATCATTGAGCAACAAAGGTGAGCCATGTGAGTCCTGACTGTGGTGGTCTGATAAAGTGATACAGATCATTTTTGTTTGGTTTTGTTGTAATAAAAGTTTGTAAAGTACGTCATAGAGATTTTCGCACTTGCAGAATGTCCATATACTTTACCTCATAATTTTGTCTGTTCCACCAAGCAATGTATTTTTCCTTCTAGTCATGTGCTGTGACAGTTTTATTATCCAGTAGCAAATGATGCCCATATAAGTCACTAGTTGCACTCTCTGAAAACCTATCAGTGCTTCACTTTGACAGAACAAAGAATGGTAGTTTCTGTTTTCCTGAATGGCCCAACCTGCGACTACTTAAAATACAGAAAGAGACAGAGGCAGACTCTTGAGTAAGTAGGAAGATATCTGTAGGCAAAAGAAGGAATTTGCCCCAGGTAGTTATTAAATGTCCCCTTTACAGAATGCTTAGTAAAAGTGCTGCATAAACTGCAAATCAAGAATTTTGTTGCCATGAATACTGTTTGGGGGGGGGGGGGCAAAAAAAGGCACCATTAAATTTTCAGTGTGAAAGAAAACACTTTATGTGACATTTTGAAAGCATTATTGGCAAAATATACACATCAGGAAGCAGCTGGTATTATCGCAAAAATCTGGTTGCGATAATGTATAAGTACCGAAGATCCTTTTAGTTAAACCAGCTAATTGCCAAAGAAATATTAACAAAATCTAAAGAGGTAATAACATCCTTATACTCATCATTGATCAGACCAGTTACAGAGTACAAAGCCCCCTTTGGATGTATATCACTAAAGATATCAAACAATTGGAAAGACCCCAAAGGTTCCTAACTAAAACTATCATAGGCCCAATGTCCATGAACTATCAGGACAGGCTGGAAGCTCGATCCCTTTATATAGAGTTTTAGAAACTTTTAAAGGGAGATTTGTGTCCCACTTGTTGCATCATTAGAGACTCATTTGTCCTGAATCTTCTTTATCTCTGCAAATTCAATATATCCATCAGTGCTAGAATTAGGACCTAAAGCTTCACCAAAAGATGAATAAAACACAGTAGAAGAACCTATCCCCTCCCAAACATCTGGAATAAATATTCCTTTCATCCAAAGCAGCATGACTCACTATCTTCCTTTAAACATAAACTAGATGACTAGATGGATAGCCACAAATTTTTGGCAGATTGACCAGTATGGCCTTCCTGACAAAGTGGTCCTGGCAAGTTGATAATGGTCATGAGACCCAGTGGCCCTAGAATGTAAATGAATCCATGAATCTATGTGGCATTACCTGAAGATCTCCAAGACTACATAGCAATTGCAAACCTTTGCACAATCACCAAAATACTTTGAAAAACTTATTTATACTTGCTACTCGACTTTATTGCAAAATACAATCTCCATGCAGCATTGGTTTAACAATGGATATAATATACTGGATTATAGATCATATCTATAGTAACACTGAATGCAGTAACGTAGCAGGATCTGTAATTATTGAGCTAAAGAGATTATTGACAATGAGACTGGATCATTATCTTCTGACAACTGAACTCAATGGTCTTAGCTTTAGAGATGCCTCTGCCACATGGATTCAGAGCTACCTGGAAGACCATACGTTTCAGATGGTTCCAGGGCCCATGCTGTCCATTACTGTAACTTTTTAGAGGAGGAGGAGGTCTCCCAAGGGTGGGCTTTATGACCAATACTGTTCTCAGTCACCATCAAGGAACTGCCTATGGATTTATTCAGTTCCCATACATTTGATGGTAATGACCTTGTCCTGTTGAAACCTAGTCTCTCTGACTGAAAGAATCCAGAAAAGTTTATAGATCAGGTTCTGTCATAAGTTATAGCTAACAATAGCAAAACTACATCTATGTTTTTTATTCTTCTAAGAAACTGACAAATGCTAGCTTTCCTCCAAACAACTGACCCTCATAATATATATTAACCAAGTTGGTGACTTTAAATAAATTAGGGAATGACAAGATATTTTCTTAATGCTTATATCCCATGTGGAGACATGTGTTAATTGATAATGTCCTGAAGCATCTTGGGCTGAGGTTCAAAATGTCCAGCCAGCTGTTTAATATGATGAGTGGTCATTAATAACACTGACAGTTTTCAGTATTCTGACTGACAACATATCGTATAATAGCTTTCACTTTTCAGTTGCAGGCAAAAATATTTTCCCAGCTGCTGTACACAACTGTACCTATTGACAACACTGTCACCCTTCTGTACAACATGCAGAAATTGAAATGCAGAGTTCTGAAGTGTAATCTTATATTGCTGTATGTGATAGACATTTTCTTATTGTGACTATTTGTCATTTGGAAATGATTTCATAAGGCTGTCAGTTTTCAGTATTTTGACCTTATGACTTCCAAAGTAATTCCTGTAAACGAAGTCAGTAATGTTACGTATATCACATTTAATATATAAATTGCTGCCTACAACAATAAAGCAATTGTTGTACATAATCATCTTTCTTCAGCTCTTTAACAGAAACACACAACTCTAGTTCATACAACCAGATTGAGACAACTCGCCATTACTCATCCAGTAGCCAAATAACTGGTATTAATGAGTGACTTCTTTATTCTTTATATTTGTCTGTGTCTTTGAATGATTAACATAACAGAAGAATGTACAAATGTGACCCAAGATCACAAGACCACACTCTGGAGTGATGATGCTTGGAGGAAGAAGACAGAAGAAATCAGGATGTGGTCAGATAAAATGCTGATGAAAATAGATTTTTAACCATCTGGAAACCTCTGTTTTACTTGGTGCTGTACAATATTGTCTGGCAGTGATCAGTAATAATTTGCTGGCCGAACATACATTTTTAAGTCTAAATAAGACTTTCTTATCAATGCATTGTTTCTTGACTACAGGTGCAGGCTATTAGTAATTTTTCAATTCTATTTCTTACTTTTTTGTTTTTCCAGAAAGCAAAAGTCCAAATGTGAATGCTACTTTGCATATGTAGGAGTATCATTCTTCTCAGCTAGAAAATGAAAAGCAACTGGTGAAACTCCTAAAAGAGGAACAGTGTCTTCTCAATAGGAAACACATATTTTTTTTTCTTAACGGGAACTTTGGTATAATTTATTTAACTTGGGGAATTACATTCTCCCATGAGAATCTGCTACTTTATATTCAAAAACAATGTCATTGCCCTCTGTAGAAGGGGGCAGTTTATCTCAGAAGAATACCAGATGTTGCAAAAAAGTCACATCAAATAAATGAACTCTGGAAATAAAGCTGTGCCTAACTAACTTTTCTTGTTGATTAATGAAAGATAGTCAGTACTGCCACATAGATGTTTTGATAGTGGTGGTAGTTTACTTTCCAACTTTTCACTTTTAGCAAGAATGCATTTACAGCATTCATAAGCACTGCATTGTGTTAGCTATAAGCTAAGTGCACCTAACTTAACATTGGATTTTTCAAATCAGAAATGAACATAGAATCCTGAGAAGAAACAACACAGGACAAGAAATTATAGCACTTGTGTACGCTTGTGTGCGTGTCTGTGTTTTGGTGGGAGTGGCCATTCTTGGCTTCCCTGCGACTCACTAGTGCAAAACTGGATGAGTTTTATTTGGCTAAATTCAAATCACTGATGTTGAAATCTCAAATCATGGTCTTCCATAATAATTTGTTGCCAGGGTGATTTATAAACACTTGGCGGTAATGATTCATATGTTTTTATAGATTCCCCTTTTCTTCAGGTGGTATGACTGCGCACTTGGTATATGTAAGTCTGAGGGAGGTAAGAGGCTCACTCCTTACAAGGGGGATGCAGGGGGGAGATTACCCCTGGAAAAAAAACTCATTGAACTTTTTTGTCAGGCTGAATTCCTGACGAATTGTACTTAGCAGGTTGGCCCCTCACCTAGCTGTAACTCATCAAGTTATAATGAAAGTGTGCGAGATGTTTGTGTGTATGAATGTGCACATGCAGATATGTTGTGTAGTTATTTATTTATTTCATTACAATACTTGCATAAACAGGCACTACAAAAAGTAAAATAAGAGATTACAGAATGCTGTAGAGACAAAACTAAAAAATAAATATGTATCAATAACAAAATGTTAAAACACGGTATTAAAACTAAAAGCTGCTCCCCATGTGGGATGTAAAGAATAATCACCAAAAGAGACTCTCAAAAAAAAAAAAATATATATATATATATATATATATATATATATATATACATATATATATAGCTAAACAGATAGATATAGTTACATATACACCCACACACACACACACACACACACACACACACACACACACACACACACACACACACACACACAGAAAAATGTGTGTGCAATACAAAATAAAGCACAGACCACCAATCTATAAAATAATGTGGCTTTACTGAATACAAACAGGAAAAATGCAGGTTCTTCAGAAACAATTATGTGGACTGACAAAACAACTTAAAAGCACCTTGAAGTATAGTCCCTTATAACGGGTGCAGTCTCTCTCTCACTTTCTTTATTCTGCTTTCCTTAAGTAGGAGAGATGTCATGATTATGTCTGGTGTCTTCCTGTAGGATCTCTTTAATCTTTAGTGCCTAATCCAGAACCATGATTCTGGACACAAACCCACTCCAGGAAGGTTCGGCACCTTTGAACTGGCAGACTTTAGCCCTCATATTTGTATGCCATTCACTAATGTTATGAAGCAGCAAACTTTTGAGAACCTACTGTCATTAATACAGTAAGATTCCCACCTTGTATTTAAAATAATAGTTTTATTTACAAAATTTACCTCAGCAGTTTTATATGCAATATTTGCAACAGCGTTATTTACATTGTTTTATGGCAGTTTTACTTCCTTTTGGCTTACAACACACACACACACGCACATGCACAGACACACGCACGCACACACACGCACACGCACATGCACACACACACACACACACACACACACACACACACACACACACACACACACACACACACACAGTGGCAGTGAAGACTTACCAAATAGCTGGATAACTACAGCAGAGCTAGTAAGGGAGACTGCTAGAAAGGTGCTTGGGATGACATCTGGACAGAGGAAGAAGGACAAGGAGACCTGGTGGTGGAATGAGGAAGTACAGGAGAGTATACAGAGAAAGAAGTTGGCAAAGAAGAAGTGGGATTGTCAGAGAGATGAAGAAAGTTTACAGGAGTATAAGGAGATGAGGTGCATGGCAAAGAGAGAGGTGGCGAAGGCTAAGGATAAGGCATATGAAGAGTTGTATGAAAGGTTGGACACTAAGGAGGGAGAAAAGGACCTGTACTGATTGGCTAGACAGAGGGACCGAGCTAGTAAAGATGTGCAGCAGGTAAAGGTGATAAAGGATAATGAGGGAAACATACTCACAAGCGAGGAGAGTGTGTTGAGCAGATGGAAAGAGTACTTTGAGGGGTTGATGAATGAAGAGAATGAGAGGGAGAGAAGGTTGGATGATGTGGGGATAGTGAATCATGAAGTGCAATGCATTAACAAGGAGGAAGTAAGGATAGCTATGAAGAGGATGAAAAATGGAAAGGCTGTTGGTCCAGATGACATACCTGTGGAAGCATGGAGGTGTTTAGGTGAAATGGCAGTAGAGTTTCTAACCAGATAGTTTAATGAAATCTTGGAAAGTGAGAGGATGCCTGAGGAATGGAGAAAAAGTGTTTTGGTACCGATTTTTAAGAATAAGGGTGATGTGCAGAGCTGTAGTAACTACAGAGGGATTAAATCGATCAGTCACAGCATGAAGTTATGGGAAAGAGTAGTGGAAGCTAGGTTAAGAAAGGACATGATGATTAGTGATCAGCAGTATGTTTTCATGCCGGGAAAGAGCACTACAGATGTGATGTTTACTCTAAGAGTGCTGATGGAGAAGTACAGAGAATGGCGAAGGCTAAGGATAAGGCCTGTGTTTTTGTAGACTTAGAGAAAGCATATGACAGGGTACCTAGAGAGGAGTTGTGGTATTGTATGAGGAAGTCGGGAGTGTCAGAGAAGTATGTAAGAGTGGTACAGGATATGTTCGAGGGTAGTGTGACAGCGGTGAGGTCTGCGGTGGGAGTGATGGATGTGTTTAAGGTGGAGGTGGGATTACATCAAGGATCAGCTCTGAGCCCCTTCTTATTTGCAATGGTGATAGACAGGTTGACAGACGAGATCAGCCAGGAGTCCCCGTGGACTATGATGTTTGCAGATGACATTGTGATCTGTAGTGAGAGTAGGGAACAGGTGGAGGAGACCCTGGAGAGATTGAGATATGCTCTAGAGAGAAGGGGAATGAAGGTCAGCAGGACTAAGACAGAATATATGTGTGTGAATGAGAGGGAGGGTAGAGGAATGGTGAGGATGCAAAGAGTAGAGGTGGCGAAGGTGGATGAATTTAAATACTTGGGGTCAATAGTTCAGAGTAATGGTGAGTGTGGAAGAGAGGTGAAGAAGAGAGTACAGGCAGGATGGAGTGGGTGGAGAACAGTGTCAGGCGTGATTTGTGACAGACAAGTACCAGTAAGAGTGAAAGGGAAGGTCTACAAGAGGGTAGTGAGACCAGCTATGTTATATGGATTGGAGACAGTGGCACTGACAAAAAGGCAGGAGTTAGAGCTGGATGTGGCAGAGTTAAAGATGTTAAGATTTGCACTGGGTGTGATGAAGGTGGACAGGATTAGGAATAAGTATATTAGAGGGTCAGCCCAGGTTGGAAGGTTTGGAGACAAAGCCAGAGAGGCAAGATTACGTTGGTTTGGACATGTGCTGAGGAGGGATGCTGAGTATACTGGGAAAAAGATGCTAAGGATGAAGCTACCATGTAACAGGAAAAGAGGAAAGCCTAAGATAAGGTTTATGGATTTGGTGAGAGAGGACATGCAGGTGGTTGGTGTGACAGAGCAAGATGCAGAGGACAGGAAGAAATGGAAACAGGTGATCCGCTGTGGTGACCCCTAACGTGTGGGTGTGTGTTTATATAATATATATATATATATATATATATATATATATATATATATATATATATATATATATATTGTGGGTGTGTGTTTATATAATATGCAAACATATGTATATCATATATATATATATATATATATATATATATATATATATAGGTTCATAAGTAGGTACTAGGCTATTGGCCCAAGGGCCTATGTAAGCCTAGCCAGCAAGGTTCCATAGCTTACGCCACCCAAGAAAGTTATTTTCCTTTGCCACTGTCCAGCAGAGACACAGAAGTGATCCCCGGGGTGTATTTCCTATTTCCCATCCACTCATCAAGATTTTTCTTGAAGAGTGCTAATGAAGAACTTTTCTTGACATAGATGGGTAGCTTGTACCAGAGTATAGGAAGTCTCTGGGCAGGAATCTATCCCTCCAGTGTGTCCTGTTTATTGTGCTGACAAGGTTTAGGTCCCTAAAGCATGTAGCTTGGAGGGATTGGGATTTCTTGAGGTGTAGCATGTCCAACAGCTCTGGGTTTGACATAGCTTTATATGTTAGGCAGAGATCACCTCGGAGTAGGTGATATGCTACGGAGTAAAGCTGGAGTTTTTTGAGGTGGTCAGTGTAGGGCATTTGTTTGAGGCCAGTAATCCTCTTTGTGAGGTACTTCTGTGGCCTTTCCAGCTGCTGCAGATGTCTTGTGAGGTACATTCCAAAAGGGGCGTTGTACTCTATAATGGGTCTAATGAGTGATGAGTAGAGGGGAACAATGACCTCTTTTTTCTTGGATGAGAACCCTTTTATGATGATGTGTGCCACATAGAAGGACTTCCTGACTACTGTGGTGATGTGACTATCAAAGGAGAGACTACTGTCCACCTGGGTCCCAAGGTCTCTTATCACGCATTTGGTGTTAAGTAGCTTGCTGCCTATGTGGTAGTTCAAGGGAACAGAGTTTTTACCAAAGGGGATGACACTATACATTTTGGCACTGAGGTTGAGGCCATGGCTCAGACACCAGGCATCTGTCTTAATGAGGCCCTTCTGTAGGATGTCCACATAATTTGGGGACTTGACTATGGCTCCTAGTTTTCAGTCATAATATATAAGCATTTAACAGTTATCACCTCTCTATGTGCATTACCAGTCACCATAACTCATACTATAAATAAAAAAAGAAAATGCAACTTAGCACACTACACATTTAGAAAATACAGACTCAAATCACACAAAGGCAATTGCACTTACATAACTCAATCCTCTTGAAATGACATCAGTCAAAATTAGAATGGAAAAGTTAAATGAAACAAATAAAATAAGACAAGAATAGCAACCATCCAATGGGAAAAAGTATTTCATCAACAAAATGGACCTAAACCAAAGCTCTGCACTAAAATAACATTTAAGCAAACTAAATTATATTAAACAATAATTCTAACAAATGTTAACATAACCCCACTATGCTATCACAGTAATACAAAACAATTAAATAAAACATTAACAAAAGATTAACCCCAGGATTCATTAAGCTCCGTGCAGGGATAGTGCTATTCTTGCGTGGAGTGGACTGTGGCCATGTAAAACAGCAGTGCACCTTGTATATTAATGAAGGAGCGCTGCTGTATGCTCTACATGGACACGATCCATGTACGAGCGCAGGGTATGTGTCTATGCAGTGCAGAGACACTAAACACACCCTCTGTGCTCAGAAAGTGCCATACAGCATTTTCTAAGCTGTACTGGCATAATATTAGAGCATAGCTCTAATATTATGCCAGTATTTCAGTGTCCTCGGATACTGAAATGTAAAATAAATCACTTCAGTACCCGCGGACACTGAAATAAAACTGGCAAACAGGAAAGCAATACAGGGGGTGTGCCACAGCTTTTGTGACACACCCCTTGTATTGCTAAAGTGCCGTATGACACTTCAGCATTCTGCAGAAGCAAGAAATGTGTGCAAATGCACACTGTACCTCTCAACCATACAGATTTTCACAGGGTGTCCAGATCTGCATACCTCTCAACCTCTTAATGCCAGAAATCTGGACAAAGTTCGACAAAATGGGGGGACAAATAGGGGCATATTTTAAATATTGCCCTTATAAACTAAGTTGCTAGAGAGTAACAGGGTTCGTTTTAACATTCTGAAGGATTTGAAGTCTGAAGCTCAAATGTTATGTCATTATTTAGTGACTTCAATCCTGAGATCATCCCAGTGACTTACCAGGAAAAAAGAGGAACAGGCCAAAAGTAAGAGACAAAAATCTGGATATTCTTTGAAAATCTGTACAGTTGAGAGGTATGCAGATCTGTGCCCCAAATTCATGGTCCACATTCCAGAATATGACAGTGATATGGCAAATTAGTGGAAAAGCATTAACAGTGAAGTGGAAAATAATGAGACATTTGAGTTCCAGACATCATACCCTTCAGAAAAGTCATGCTAGATCAAAGCCTGTTAGTCCATCAACATTCTAAGTTTGTAAGAGCAATACACAGATAATGGTGCAGAAAGCAATGTGCCAACCCCCACAGTAAATAAAAATAAAACACATATGTAATTTTTTTTCTGTCCCCAATAAAGTTTAAGCGTAGCTGAGCAGGAGTGAGTGTCGCACAGCTATGCTCAGCCTTGCTTACACATCCCAATGAGCTAAATAGAAATATATGGCCAAAACAGTATAAATTGAAATAGTGTAGTGATTAGAGCTTTTGCTTAGCATGCAGGCATTTGCGGTTTCAATCCCCATTAAGTCCATTCATTTTTATCTGTTAGAAAAACAGGAAAATATATTTTGTTATCCGAAAGTAGTGAATAATATATATTTGTTAACCAGGGTAGTGTAGCAGGTCCAAATGTGAGGTGTCAGTGTAGTACAAATGTGAAGCCCCCATACACAAGTGTCCTATACAGCATAGCCACAAAAGAATGTATTGTAATGAAAGCACCTAGAGGGATGTAATGGAAGGTAAACATGCATATCATAATATATCATTTATGAGGAATCAACTCCACAATGCTGATAGTCTGTAAAAGGAAAGCTAAACAATGCTAACTTGTGCTCAGCTATGCTTAGCCAGAATAAGAATTGCTTATACATAAATTCTAAGCAATAACTAGCGTAGCTAAGCAGATGTTGCACTCTGGTAGGCAGTGATTAGCATCTACCCCTCTAAGCAGTGCTCAAAACAGCTAAGTGGGTTTGCCTGGTGCTTAGCTTAGCTTAGCATATTCAAAAAACGTCCAGTCATGGCAAAGTGTGGGAAATTGACCATATTTAAACCTTGCAGGTGGGAATACAGCTCATAACCAGTTGTAGCTTCCCACTGTAGGCAGTATGGCTGGTGTTGGAGACAGTATGTGCTTTCAGGTGCAGCGCTGGGCATACAGGAGTCCAAGGTCATGGTAGGACTCCTTGTTAAAAACCATGATGTGAGACTGCTGCAGGACCAGTACCAGGGCTTCCAGTACAAAGCAGAGGCCTGGGAAAGTCTCACCCATGATCTCACCAGTGCCACTAGCATCCATTGGACTGGTGAGCAAGTCCAGCACCACTACACCGACTTGAAGTGGAGGAAGAAGGAGCGCTTGGACCAGTGGGTCTAAGAAACATGGCAGATGAATGATGTCCCAGGTGTGTAAGTATTCATATCAATAACTGTTTACCAAAGTCTAGCCTGTGTATGTGATGGATAGGTATGCATAAATGTTTCTCTATCTTTTTTACAGCTCCAGCTGAGAGGGCTACAAACCAGGAAGTACATGCAAGCAGGTTGGAAAGGCTGCATTGTGAGGCTGGTGAGTAACAATCTAGCTTGTAGCATTCATACCAAATAAATATAAAGGAGTAGAACCTCACCTTACAGTATTAAAAATGGGTATGGTTTGTACTGAATAAACCAGACAATATTACAGTAATAGTCTCATATAGGTTACATATAAATACAGCTGTAACTGCCTGTCAGTAAAATTCGAAACCCTGGACTGGTTGTGTTTACACTGGTACTGTATGAATGGAAATGTGTACAGGTTACACACAGCAACTGCAGCACTGAAAGCAATAAACAATCAAGTCTCATCTGACAAAGTTAGTGCCTCTGTAAGCCATGAGATTAACTGATATGAAATGTTTCATGCACCAAGATCCGATATCTGAATAGTAATGTTGTGTTAATCACTGTTTTCCACAGTGTGCTATGTCAAAAGGTATGTATAGAAATGTATGTATAAGAATGTCGTAATTACAAGGTCAGATTGCACAACCAAGACAGAATTAGAAAACATTCAAAGAAGAAATAGCAGTTTCTCAATAGCTCGTACTGATGAAACACAGACTTGTATTTTTTGCAGAAACAGCCATGATTTGAATCCAGGAAGTGGTAGTAAGCTGCATGCATAATTTCACCTAGAATGTTGTGAATATGTGTAGAAACAGTCAGGTAGTGTTAACAGAAATTTCCTCCACAGGTCTTCCAGGTAAAAGAAGGTATAAAGTAGCTGTAAGAAGGCTGCAGTTATACTGTGTCCAGCACCCATGGTCCAACCCCAGGGCTGCAAATGACAGCAAGTTAAGTACATACACCAAGTGGTCTCCCCCAAGAAATGTTCAAAAGTGTCATGCTGTCACAGCTACTGGTCCCTGCTGCCAACAACCATGGTGACCGATAGAAATCAAGGCAGAGTATGGTAGTAGAGCACACACACACACACACACACACACACACACACACACACACACACACACACTCACGCACACACGCACACACACACACACACACACACACACACACACACACACACACACACACACACACACACACACACACACACACACACACACACACAAACTATGAGTGCACATATGTAACCCTGACTATGTGAATATGGGTAGAAACAGTCAGGTAGTGTTAACAGGAATTATCTCCACAGGTCTTCCAGGTAAGAGAAGTTATAAAGTAGCTATAAGAAGACTGTAATTATACACTGTGTACAAACATACCACTGCCCAACCCAAGGCCATAGTTGTTGTAATAATACCTGTAGAGTAATGATTAGAACAATGATCATTAAAGCTGTGCTCACTGCACAAATCTACATTTGTTAATTGACATCTCTCTTTCTCCCCCACCTTACCTTCACCAATAATCTAAACACATAAATGAATGGGTATGTTTTCCAGCAAACCTACCATTGGGACATGTGTTCTATTGTTCTACAAATGTTGAAATGTTTTCCAATTAATGTTCCCTGTTCAAATACTATCATCGGTGGCTTGTTGCTATCAATGTAACCTGCATGCCTGTGTAATGTCCACTGTGGTTCCATATATGCATGTGTTCTGTTTGCTATGCAAATGTTCCAAATCTGTTGTTTTGGGTTAATGGGAATGCTCATGCATGCTGTTATACCTAATCCTGGAATGTGTTTACCATTACTAACCAACATATGTTCTAAAACTGCAACACCATAGCACGTCTGGGAAGGATGATCCCAGCGGATCTACCTCTCCCACCTCATCTGGCTGTGGCACCGGGCCCCAGCATGTCTGGGACCCACCCTGGGACCTCCTTGACTGCTAGTCCGGCACCAACTTTGGGTGGAACTGCCTCAGGGGATGGGGCTCATCCCACCCCTGGGCATGGGTGCGGACAGGATCCTGTCACCCGAAGCCAGGTCCGGGGTCTGGTGTGTAGCAAGCTCCACAAAAAATTGGGAGGTCTGCTACACCAGATTGAGGGCTGTGTGGTGCATTTAGGGGGTCAGACTGCCCCTCCTGCTCAGCCCCTACCACAGCCACCTTTGGGGCTGTGAAGGTGCAGTGGTGACTGCCCATGGGTGGGGACCTCAGTCCCACAGTATCCATTTGGGGGCTTGTGTACTTCTGATTACCAAACACCCCTCCCCATCCAAGGTGTTTACCCCCACATGTGTCATATACCACCCCTGTATGCTGTCTTCTCTGTCTTGTCTGTCTCCCTACCTCCCCAAATATACCTACTATCCTTCCCCAAATCCCAGTCTCACCTTAGAAAAAAAATAGTAATCTGTCCCCCCCCCAAAAAAAAATGTTTCCCTATACATAGCTGTCCATATTGCACATGTGTCCACTGGACACATGTAATCTGGTCTAATTGGCTTCACACCACATGATTGTTGTCCAAATCTACCTCCAAATTCAGTATATATGCACAGCTGTTGCTGTAGAACAAATGGACAGCTATGGACCTCCCCTACAACCATCCTGCATGTCTCTAACTATCTTTCATATTGTTTTCCCCTCTTCATGCCCCCTTTTCACCACTTTCCTATCACCCCTTTTTTTTCTTTTAAAGAATTTTGCATGGAGGTAAGTGGGAGTAAGCAGTAGTAAGTGAGAGTACGTCTGTTTGTAAGCTATGCCTACATAGATTAAGCACTTTTAAGGCTGTCTTTAAGCATAGTTAACTGTAAGTTAGTATTGCTTACCGCCGCGCGAACCCAGTCAAACCTGCTTACAACTGCTTAAAAGTGCCTTAGTCACTCTGTATCCAGCAGTCCTTGTTCTGCCCAGCAACAAAACACTCAGTCTTTGCAAGCCTTGAACCCAGGACCCTGCACACCATAGCCACAGCAATTTACCACTAAGCCATCTGAGCTGTAGATTTGTCTGATGTTTCTTCAAGTAGGGAAAAGGTTTGTTAAAATTAGTCAAGTTTGTACATATATATATAAATGTATATCTGTATTGAGATGCATACAAATATATATATATATATATATATATATATATATATATATATATATATATATATATGAATATCTCTGTATGCAGCTAAAACAATATATATATATATATATATATATATATATATATATATATATATATATATATATATATATATATATATATATATATATGAATATATATATACATATGTAGTGCAGTCGGACATCAGATCCATACTCTGAACCTCTTACTGCAACATATCTGTCCAAAGGCTGTCAAAATGGGGGTCAATGGGCCCAAACTAGGGACCTCTTTTAAATATTGCCCTTATCCCTCCCTCCTGAGCAGCAACTGTTCTGTCTTACAAGAAAATAATAAGTCCTACCAAGTCTTGGACCCAGAGCCCTGTAAACTACAGTGAAAGCAATGCACCATTACACCATCTGACCTCTATTAAATAGGGATGATTTTCCTAACATATCAGTTAGTACACTCATTCAACAGTAGGGAAAGGAGTCTGTAGAATCGGTCAGGTTCTCTATATATACATGTATATATGTATGGAGATGCATGTATGTAGACAAATCAATGCATAATATATATAAAGAGAGATATACATCTAAATTTATATGTACATGTATGCATACACACATATATATAAAAAAGTGAATACACACACACACACACACACACACACACACACACACACACACACACACACACACACACACCACACACACACATATATATATATATATATATATATATATATATATATATATATATATATATATATATATATATATATATATAAAGATATCTATCTATATATATATATATATATATATATATATATGTATATATATATATATATATATATATATATATATATGCATTAATATATATATAAATATGTACTGGCTACAAACACATGCAATCTGATGGTCATGCTGCTGCACTCTAGAAGTCTAAATCTGAAAATACACTCACTGGAAGTATTCCTTAAAATGGGGAACAATGACATCTGTGCTGTAACAGAGACCTGGTTAAAGGCAGCAGGAAGCATTCCTGCACTACCAGCCTATAACTTATTCCACACCTTTTGGTTGCGTTATCCTTATTCATAAAGGATGCACACACCTCCAGAGTGGTAGACCAACATTATGCATTACAGATCCTGCAGGTGTAGCTAACATTGGGTAGGACAGTGGTTCAGGTTGTAGCCTGCTATAGATCCTCAAACATGTCCCAAGGCTCACACTCCATGTCCCTAAACACCCTGGAGAATATTAGTGTCCATCCTAACACTCTCATACTGGTTGACTTCAACTACCCCACCAATAACTGGGAAAGGTACTCATGTACCAATGCACTTGCCCATTACATTGACCTGGTCCTTACTAACATGGGTGACTGTTGCTGTACACCAATAGTACAGACAAAACATACCAGGCAAACATGTAGCCAGTCTGTGGACATGTGCCAGTGGAGAGGTATGCCAGAGACATATCACTGTCAGTTGTGAAGTCACTCACTAAATACATGTCCACACAAACTGTCTGTCAATCTATCATTCTACCATGTGTATAACAGCACTGATGACATAGAATCTGTTCACAAATCTGGGGATATGTCCCCTATGTTATTTGCCTGTCTCCACATGTCCTGTCCTGTGACATATTGCCACCTACTGTATGTGAATCTGTAGCCCACCACCTCTGTAATGTCCCTCACACAGGCAAGGAAAAGGGGGAAGGCCCACATTAAGGAAGCCCCATATATTGGAACTAGCAGCAGTGTCCAGGTCCACAGCACAAGACTATGCGGGCAGCTACATAGTGATATGGTCTTAGCATTACCTGACATCTGTACATCTGTACAGAGGACAGACAGAAAGTATATAGCCAACAGGTTATGCATTAGGATGAATGTTTTGAAAGATAGAAGTCTGAAACTGAAAGGTATGCCATTACTACATGACAGCAGTCCTCAATGACATGTCCAGAAACATAGTAGTCTACAGTTAATATCATAATATCATATTAATATCCAATAGGAGATACATAAAAACATACAGCTCAAACACCAAGAACAAGATAGTCAGTACTCAGAGTCCCAGCTTTGCATGCAGGGGTGTATGGTTCATCTACTACACTCTGCAATCTACTTTCACTTGGAAAAGCACTGTTAAAAGTACTAACGTAATGATACAATATGTGTTAAACTATTTTTGTCAACCAGTGCACTGTAGCTGGTGTAACATGCAAGTGTGACTGCATATAACCTAGGATACTACCCATGTATAAAACAAATACAAAGAAAAAAGATGTGGTACTACCCATGTATACCCAGGTGTCCCATACAGTATAGTCATACCCCTTGCTACTGTAATGACATCACATAGAAGCATGTTATGTACAGGAAATTAAATACACTTATTAAATATGTCATTACCCTGCTATTTTATCAGACTGGAATGTGATCAATGGTTACCAAGGCTGACCTATGCTTAGCAGGTTTAAGCATTGCTTAAATGTAAATGCATAGCAGATTTGCGGACTTTTAAGCGAAGCCTATACAGTGTAAGCGCCTATTCATTTAACTGTGTGTTAGCACCGCATACCATCACACAAACCCATGTAAACACACTTAAAGCTGCTCAAAAGTGCCTTATTCACTCTGTATCCAACAGTCCTTGTTTTGCCTACCAACAAAATAAACAGCTCTTGCAGGTCTTGAACCCAGAACCCTGCAAACCATAGTCAAAGCAATTTACCAGTAAGCCATCTCAGATATATGGTCTTAGGATGTTTTGCCAAACATACCCTACTTTACAGCCATGGGAAGAGACACTGTGCAATTAGGAAGGATTGGTCTCTACAAATGAAAAGAAACATATACATAGAGCAAGAGATACATATATATATATATATATATATATATATATATATATATATATATATATATATACAGAGAGAGAGATGCAGATGCATACATGTCTCAAAATGCCCATACAAACATATGCTGCTGATAGACCACGCATAACTGGGGCAGCATGCACAGTTGGACACAAAAAGACTCATGACACTCAGATCCCCCCCCAGTCCAAAATAATAAGTGAACAGTACACAGCTACAAAATCATGACAGCCATACAGAATGGCCAGACATACAACCTCTTAGCAAAACAACTAAAATGACTGAACATAGCAAAGAGAAATACAAACAGTCAGTAATTGACACATGTTTATTAATACTCTGATGTCTTGGCCAAAGCCTTCAAGGAGTAGAACATTACAAGAAATACCTGCCTTAATCACAAGAAGCAATTAACACTTAATTACATAATTAAATACACAGCCTTCAATTACACTCCTCATTTAATCCCCTAAGGGATAAAGTATCACATTTAATATTACTACATTGAATTTGTACATAACAATTGTCCTTTTATGAATGTTTCATCAAACTGAGGAACAGACGTTTTCCAAAACAGTACCTTGGAACCCACTACTGTCCCCATGGTGAGATTTCTTCAAATGTACGGCTATAGAACTGTCATCTTTCTTATCAGTAATGTGTCTCACATGTTCTAACAGCTGAGTTTTAAAACTTGTGTTACTCTCCCCCACATAAAATGTTACAAGGGCATCTAAGAGCATTCTCTATATGCCAGCCTCTTGAATGTACAGACTTCAACATGTTTCCCAGCCTTTCCCCTCAGCAGGAATTACAGCACTAAATAATGATAGACGATTATACCTATCAACCTCCTACTGTATGACATCTGGACAAAGCCTGACATAATTGGTGGACAGAGACTCAAATACATGGCCATACTTGAAATATTGCTATTATACACTGAGAAAGTTGCTGGTGTTACAGGGTTTGTTGTAATATATCTTTTCTGAGGGATATAAAGTCAGAAAAACAAATGGATGTTAGCATTTACAGATTGCAATCACCAGAGTATGCTACTGATTTGCCAAGGACAACACCTGTCTGGGGAACAGACCAAACATAACAAGCTAATCTGTGGCCATTATGTGGATAGCCCTACAATTGAAAGCTATGCAGAGACAGGACTTTGTCAGACTGAAACCCATGCAGAAATAGCATGTTCAAACAAACCCTGTTAAACTAGCATAATTCCAAACATATAACAGCAATACTCACATTCTGCCCCTAAGCCTTGAACCTTCTCCTCCATTTAGTTGGCTTGTCTCCACAAGTCTTGTTGTAAGAGGTATTAGTTCATAAAACTCCAGGATGTCGCCCTCACAAGTAAGGGAAAGGGCCAACACTTACATGAAGTACTCAATTATAGGAGTGTGTTGCCATGTCATTGGCTATTGGAAGAACTACACAGCTGCACTGCATGCATTTAGCAAGTGGGGAACACCAATAGGTCCACAGGCCATCACCTGGTCATGAGCATCACCTACAAAAGCCATGCTGCCACCTATTCAAACCAGCTCTATCCCTGTAGTGCAGAGAGAGAGAGAGAGAAAGAAAACAAATAAAACATAAACCAGAAAAGAGAAGAAAAAAAGAAGGTAAGTGGAACATGTAAGTATGTAATTGAATGTAGTACTTTGTCTGTAATAATGGGAAATATGATTTGGAAGAATATATGTCCCAACAAGACTTGCTGTACTTATGTCCTGCTGAACAGCTGCTCTAGCCATAGTATCTGGCCCTCTCTGCAGTGGGAGATCACAACCATACCTCTCAATTGTACAGACCTTCACAGAATGTCCATATTTTCACATCATAGCTTTTGTTTGTTCATCCTGAAATCTGTACTTTTCTGGCAAATAGCTGAGAACTGAAGTCATCAAGTAATGACAAACACTTGAGTTTAAGACTCCACATCCTTAAGAATATTTAAGGTAATACAAAATGTATTACTCTACAAGTGTCCTAAGTTTGTAACAGGAATATTTAAAGTCCCTATTTATCCCCCCATCATTTTAGGCTTTGTCCAGATGTGATGCTCGAAGATGGTGCGAGGTAGGATCATAGCTCAGGAGCCTGACTCACCCTAGGAAAGAACAGCTCACATATGACAACCGCTGGGGTATCTGTCAAACAGTTGTGACTGTGCCACTGCTAAGCCAGTTAATGGGATGTTGTCCATATCCATATGTTACCTGTGAGTATGAGTATGATATATGTTTGTCTTGTAAATCTAAGAGACCTGTATAGGGCATGTGCATAGCAAAGTACTGTTGCAGACATGTGTGTTGAACTGTATTTGATATATTGAATTAATAACATTCAATTCTGCAGTGTTCTGCTGGAGAATAAGCACATTTGTGACTGATATCTGTAGTCACATACACATATACCTGTGTTATGTCGGCCAAACCATTGGCAAGTCTGTGAGTAATGACATTGTAACAAAATAGCCTACTTATGACTGTTGGACATCTTCCAGGTTATCGCAGTGATGTCAAAGCCTACTGTGCAATCAACTTACTAATGTATGGTGCAGCTATATTAATACAGTATCAATAGTGATGTCCCTTTTGCCACCCATTTATGTATGCCATTGTCCAGATGTCCTGCTATAACAGGTTGAGAAGTATGATTGAGCAGCAAGACTGTAAATACAGTTTGTTATACTAACATGAAACAGAAATGTATACCAGGTATTCCCTGAGCACATGTATGTATGTATGTGTATGTTCAGCTGGCAAGCACAAAACTAATAACATGGGTTTCAAGCAGTCAGGTACATAGGGTGTGCATGTTACATATGTGTGCAATATCAGTGTCAGTGCATACAACAGACATAAATGTGTACAGCTACTGATTGTTGCATTGCCATAACACTGATATGAGTACTAGAGTAGACATGATTATCTGGTAATAATTGAAGTGTCCAACTGTGTTATGACTCTCTGTCCATCCCTACCACTAACAGCTATATCAACACCTATATACAGTGGATATCACAAGTGTACACACCCCTGTTGGAATGCCAGGTTTGTGTGCTGTATGACAATGAGACCACAGAAAATAATTTCAAAATGTTTCTCATCTTGAATGTGACCCCTAACCTGTACAATTCCATTGAAAAACAAACAAAGGTGTTTCTAGGAAGGGGAGCAACTATTTCCAAGTGAAGATGTGCCATGATATTAGAGTCCAAACCAAGATGAATGAATGCTGTAACCATCTCAAGAGGTGCATACCTAACATATCAGTTTAAGGGTGTGCACACTCATTCAACTGGCTTATTGTACTGATTATTATTTCCATCTGTTTTCACAGACCAGATTGTTATGTTTTCAATTGAATTGTACAGGCTATAGGTGACATTAAAGGTGGGAATTGTTTTGAAATGAGTTATTGTGGTGTCATGTTTCAATTGCACAAATACCAGGCATTGTAACAGGGGTGTGTACACTTTACATCCACTATAGTAATATGGCTCAGCAGTACCTGACCTGTATAACCAACCTCCAGCAAGGTAGAGTAATCCCCTTTGGTGGACAGCAGTAATACTCAAACCACATAATAGGTTGCCATTTGGCTGTACAGGGACACATAGGTGCAGCAACAACTTGGAAGCAAGTCCACTTCTATCTGAGCAAGCATGTAAGTTCACAAGTGACTTCCGGTAAGGCTGACTATGACTACAAATCAGACATATCCACATCACCAAGGACAATTTCAACATTGTCTCCACATATGTTGTCAGTCTCAGAGGCAACAACACAATTCAACCTGTACTGGAGGTAAAGCACACCTCGTACACACATGCAATGGGTATAGGCAACCTGAATCAGACAGGTTAGGTGGGAACGTCGCCACCCTGTCCACCCCAGTTGTATAGGAGGATATGTGAATCAACTACATTCCTCCCCTCAGCAATGGTGAGCATTTACATATTGCCTACTGATGGCAAAAACAGCAAATCTCCAATGGGCATAATGACATCACTGTCTTCCTCCTACATGAACTCAGGCATGTGCTCACAGCTCCATCACACACCACAGTCAAACACATACCTGCCACTATCAACACACCATACACATGGAAAATGGCCACTGTCATCCCTCTACACAGAAATGACTGGAGGATACAGGATTATGCAATTAAGTGTCCAACATTGGGGGAATATGGTAGCTCATGGCCAGGAGTGTAATACAAGCTGCTATAGCTACGATAGATTGGAGGGTTACGGTGTAGTTTGGATTATTTATGAGTAATATCCACTGTTGATTTGCAATATGACAACCGTATGAGGTTCTGTGACCTTTTTTCCTGTTTATGTCTTCCAGGTAACATGCAGAGGCCTTGCCTACTGGCATTCTCTGTTGGGGAAACAGACATCATCACCTAATATGTGATCAAACATTATGCCTTGTTATTTGGATGGAGAGCATAAGATGTGCAGGAGAGGACTGCCCTGTAGAACGATTGGGTCCACAGGGTAAATGATGCTGGCTTGCACAGTAGAACTTATGAGCAGGTGCGGCATTGGACCACCGACCTCATTCGCCATGCCCATCAACGGGCTGCTGCTTTAACGAGGGACTGGCTAGCCATGGGTGGGGGCTCAGCTATCCAGTCCCCACTGACACCCACCGAGGAGCTACTTGCCAACCTTGGGGCACCCGCCCAATGCACAAGCCATGAAGCTGAGGAAAGCATTGTGGAGGTGGGTTGCACCCACACACTGAACGAGGAGTGTGTGGTTAAGTCCCCAGTGCACATTGCTAGAACACTGTTGCTTATCCATTTCTATCTGTATACTATCTACATGCATATATCAGATGAGGTAGTAGGTCTTGCTGGTGTTTAGTAATGCACAGATGTGCACATCTATAGTGATGGCCAACATATTTTGTAGTATTGGGGGTTGTACTGTTAATGTGCTGAAATGCTGCTTCCACCCTGTACCAAGGCCACATCAGTGCCTACTGACATTACCTCTCTCCCACAACTATTTAAGTTGCTCTGTTATACAACTGGGACAGCAGCCTGTAGCTGGTCAGTATGGAATTGTTTTGTTGAGGTTTGCCAATACACTGGCCATGTTAAGTCCATGCTATTTGCCTTCCACACATTTATCACACCTACCCATAATGCATAATGTACATGTTCAGTTTTGTTGGTGTTAACTGCACTGCATCACAGTGGTCACCATGGTGTCATATTTGAGGGCTATGTAAGATTCATGCAGTATAACTCACAACCTGTCAGTGCAAGATGTGTAGACAGAGACAAACAAAATGGTGGTACAAATGGGCTACAGTAGGGACATGTATGAAACATTACCCTTATACAGTGGATACAACAGTGTACACACACCTATTAAAATGGCAACTGTTCCTGATATATACAATGACAGACTACAGTAATACATTCCACACCGTTTACAATCTGTAATGTGATCCTAACATTAACAATTAATGTGTAAAATAGCATTATATGTTAGTGCAACAAATATGGGGTATACACACCTTACAAAACACTGGATGCATATGTGTGCACACACTCAAAATAGCATATTGTGGAGGCAGCTTGTGATGTACTGACAGCATTCAATCTACTGGAGTAGACACCTGCCATCAAGTACAGGGCCTCAATGTCACAACAGGTAGTGGTCTATGGTCCGAGAAGTATGTACATGACATTTCCTCAGTTGCCTGCAACAGAAGAAACCATGGCTTGCACACATCTTACAAAGCATCAAAGGGATCACATATCTGAAATGTAGCAGTCAGGAGTAGTGAAGAAAAACATTACCTCACCATTGCATATACCATGGAAAACAGTGCAGACAGTGATCTAGAGGTGTATTAAATATGGGACAACAGTGATGTTGAAAAGAACCAGATGCCCATCCAAAACCGATGACAGAATGTGTAGAAAACTGATCAGGGAGGCTGCCAGGAGACATGCAGCAACACTGAGGGAATTGCAGGAATGTCTAGCAAGTACTGCTTGTGTAGTACCAGTGGTAATAATCACCTGGATTCTGCATACGTGTGGTCTATGGGGTAGGGTAAGTAGACGGAAGATTTTCCCACAAGAAACATCATCCATGGTTGTGTACAGGTAGCAAAAGCATAACAGTAAGTCTCCCAAAGGCATGTGTTGCAAGTGTAATGGTGTCATGACACCAAGGTTCAAACCTACAGACAGTATTCATAGAGATATGTGTGGTGCACAAGCAACAACTCAGGGCCACCATCCCCAACTTGAAGCTTGCTGGTGCCAGTGTACACCTTTAGGGTTGCTGTTCATTAGCTGGAACTAGGCCTGTAGACATGGTGGAGGTGATTTTGAACACTGCAAGATAACAGTCACTTGTGGCCCACAGTTGTCAAGTATCTGCAATAAGGCTGAGGTTGGGGAGGGGTTTCAGCTTCAAACACAACACTGAACTGAAGCATATATCCAAAGCTATCTAAAAATTGCTGTATCTGAACGCATTCAAGGTTATGACTTGGGTCAGTTATAACCCAGACTCAACAGCAATAGTAAAGCCCCTGTGTGACCTCCAAGGGCTGTGCACATGAGCTGGCCTTGCAATCTGGCAGAGTTGGGGGACCTTTGTAGGGAAGACAGACCAACTATTGCCTAAATACTTTCCCCTTCACCACTTTACAGTCTCCAATCTTCTTCAAAATGGCCCTCCTACATTGGATATATTCCACCTGTGTGCATCTTACTACAGTCTTGTAACTCGCCCTATGTTCCTCTCTTGTGTTATAGTACATATTCACCATGACCATGACCATGTCCATCTGTTTTGCAAACCCCACTACCATCTTACCGTCTGCATTCCTTTTAACACCATGCATACCCACCACTTCCACAGACCCACTGTTCCCTTCACCAACATGCTCATTGACATCTGCTGCAATGACCACTCTGTCACCTTTGGGTAAAAGCATCACCACATCATATAAATGACTTCACATTTCTCGTTGTCATCCATCACACAACCAAGTTGTGCAGCATATGAGCCCCTGCCAACCTTGGGGCACACACCCCAGTACAACACCAGGGTACAGAGGCCAACATGCTGGAGATGGATGGCACCCACACAATGGACAGGTAGTATGCAAGTAAGGGCCCAGTGGGGATTAGTACACTAATGTATCAGACATACATGTATCTCTATTGTATCTACATCCATGTGACAGGTCCGATTGCAGTTGTGGATGGGGTTTTCTAATGCACAGAGGTGCACATCTATGGTGAGGACAGAACATTGTATATTACTGGGGTTAGTACTGTAAATGTGCAGACATGCTGCATCCATCCCTGTCACAACTGCTTAGGACCCTCTGGTCTGCGTATGGGACAGCAGACTGAAGTTGGTGAGTATGACATTGTTCGGTTGTTGCCTGGCAATACCCCAGGCATGTGAAGGGCATGCAATTTGCCATGCACACAATTATCAGTAATAGCTATATTGCTTTATGTAGTTGCTATATTGCTTTATGTGCATGTTCACTTGTGGTGGGGTTAAGTGCATTGCATCAGAGTGGTCATCACTGGGGCCTATCTGACATATATTCATCATTCCTGTAGCATACCACACAACTTGTCAGTCCCAAGACATCTGGACAGATGCCAGTAAAATGGGCTGGACAAATTGCCTAAGGTAGGGACACGTGTGACACATTAGTGGTATACAGTGTATATAAATTGTGTACACACCCCTGTTAAGATGCAAGGTATTCCTGTTACATACAAATTAGGACCACAATATGTCAGTCCACACCTCTTCCAACCTGTAATGTGACCCATAACATGAACAGTTCACTTTTAAAAGCAAGCATATGGACTCATGTCTTGCATCTGCAAGACTGGTCACCTGTGAGGGTGGCAGACATCTTATTAGCATGATGTTTCAGTCAGGTATGATACCTCATGCTGCCATATGTGTCAGTAGAGTCACTGGGGCCTATTTGGCTACAATATCACATATGTGGACATTTTTAAGGCACACAGACCACTTCTGACCACGTATAAGTTGCAAACATCTGGATATTCCAGACACATCTGTACAGAAGACTGTACAATGGTTTAATTTGCTGCCTGTGAAACAGATGCTGTTACCACACTATATAAAGTAATGGCAGTGGGTGGTGGCCACCAGTCATGTATGGTACGCACATCAAAATGGTATAAGCCACACAAGGTATGCTCCTCACACACAAACAGTTGCCAGTATTGGGATTAGAACTCCTTCTTATCTTGTTATTTCTACTATAAGGCTACTCAGTTATCAGATGTGCCACAGAGCTTATACATTTTCACCTACTCCAAAGGTACTTCTAAGGTGGATGACATCAACAGGACTACTAAATTGGAGTGAGGGAAAGTGTAAAGGGTAGTACACAGGTCAAAAATGGTGTAACCCACACACTACGAGTCTCACACAAACATATCCAAACAGTTGCCAGTAGTGAGATTATAACTCCTGCCTATCTAGTTATTTCTACTATAGTGCTACACAGTTATCAGATGCACCACAGAGCTTATACATTTTACCTAGTGCAAAGGTACTTTTGAGATGGATTACATCAACAGGACTACTAAATTGGAGTGAGGGGAAGTGTAAAGGGCAGTACACAGGTCAGAAATGGTGTAACCCACTCACTACATGATTCTCATACAAACACACAAACTCATCCAAACAGTTGCTACTAGTGATATCAGAACCCCTGCCTATCTAGTTATTTCTACTATAGTGCTACACAGTTATCAGACGCGCCACAGAGCTTATACATTTTCACCTACTCCAAAGGTACTTCTAAGGTGGATGACATCAACAGGACTGCTAAGCTGGAGTGAGGGGAAGTGTAAAGGGTACTACACTGGTCAAAAATGGTATAACCCACACACACTACATGATTCTCACACAAACACACACTTACCAGTAGTGAGATTAGAACTCCTGTCTCTCGAGTTATTTATACTATAGTGCTACATAGTTATCTGATGCACAACAGAGCTTACACATTTTCACTTAGTCCAAAGGTACTTCTAAGGTGGATGACATCAGCAGGACTACTAGATTGGGGTGAGGGGAAGTATGAAGGGTCGCACACAAGTCAAAAATGATATAAGCCAGACAGTACATAATTCTCACACACATGCACATACACACACACACACACACACACACACACACACACACACACACACACACACACACACACACACACACACACACGCACGCGCTTGCCAGTATTGGAATTAGAACTCCTGCCTAACTAGTTATGTCTACTATAGTGTTACGCAGTTACTGCATATGCTACAGAGCTCACTGAACTTTCAAATGGCCAAAGCTGCTGATAACTGCACAGCTGAGGTAAAGCATTACAGGTGGCAGAAAGTCTGCCTACAGTTCCACCCTTACATTGTGCTAGTTCTTCTGTCTTGCACTTCAAATATCATTATGGCTTGTCACTTCACCAGGTTATTGTATCAATAGGTGTGGCACAACTGGGAGCTGTCAGCAGTACTTGTTAATCAGAGAAGTAGCCCCAGTACTTATTAGTTATGTTCACCCCTCCTGGCATGACTGAAGGGCAGTTTTCTGTGCTTTCACCTATTAACCTGGTGCATTTGTCCATTCTAAGGCACTGTTGCAGCTGCCTCATTTACACAGACAACCCTCCCCTCTAAACCCCAAACACTCAGTCCTGTGAGAGTTACCCGTATATCACCCAATGTGGACATATGCACTCTCCAGCAAAGACTGGACTAGCAGGTCAAGAGGATAAGATCAACACCTGCACCACACCATATGAAACACATAGCTCACCATGACACCCACTTCGGCAGCCATGACATACAGTGAAAAGCCACACACTCACCTTCACAGAGGCACTCAATGGACATTTACCCAAACAGCACAGACTGGCAAGACAGACACCCACTCAGACACCATGGCATGGCACATGCCAAAGGGCACATACCTAGCCTACACAGTGTGCCCCTCAACCTAAGCTCCTAAGGCTAACCACCTTGCACAATCCAGTTATCATGGGTAACTCAGGACTGAGGCACACACATATCCCACACACTAAGTTGAATATGGAGCAGATACCAGCCAAATATCTATCACATGCCAGCATCCAACACATGACACAGCCAGTCATGGCACTCCACAACATTCGGGTATCACTCTGTATCCATGTGGATGTGAATGACCTGGGACACACCTCCCTGCACTACATGACAAAAGACATGGTTGAGCTCTCTGATTATGTGGTCAAGGCAGGTGTGACAGTAGCCCTGAGCAGTATACCGCCATCACCCAGAATGATGCTGCAGTGCTATCAACAGACGATTGACTGCAACATTGGCTTATGTGTTTTTTATCATTCTCAGGGGATCCAGTATCTCTCTTCTTGGGATGACATGACTGACAGAACTCAGTGACTTGCCACAGATGTCCAACATTTGTCAGCGCTGGGTTTCCAGGTACTGGCTAAGTGTCTTGCCATCCCTATAATGCCTTATTAGGCAGTGTTCTTAATGTAATTACCACCATAACAGTGAGACATGTATGCAATCTGAAGGTCATGCTGCTCAACAGTAAACATCTAACTGTCAGGATGCAGTCACTCAAAGCACTTGGAATGGAGGACATTAATATTTCTGCTGTAATGGAGAGATGGTTCACGGCAGCAGATAGCATCCCTGCAGTATCAGGCTATAACTCATTCCACAGCTGTCAGCCCCCAAACGTGGACCACACCACACCTCCACAGGTAATGTTGTCTCCATATTCGTTATGGATAGGAACACCTCCAGACTAGTATCCCAGCATAATGCATTGGAGATACTTCTGGTACAGCTGCCTTGGGGTAATAGTGCAATCCAGACTATAGCCTGCTATGGGTCCACATCTATGTCTGTAGTCTGTCAATGCACATTCCTCAACACTCTGCCATCTATGACGGTCCAACACAACACTGACATAGTATGAGACTTCAACTACCCCTCCATCACCTGGGGAAAGTAGCCAAGCACCAATACAGTGGCCCAACACTTCCTGGGATTCATCATTTCCAATGCATTGGACCGGCTCATACTGACTCCTGGTGGAGGATGCAACAACCTTGACCTGTGTTGACTACTTAAATATGGGACTGTTGCTCATCCACAGTTGTCAATCCCTACCAAATGAGATCCACACAGGCTGTAATCAACATGGAACTCAACATGTCAGCCACCCCCCCCCCCACAAAGGTAACCACCTTGCAAAACCTCTCCAAAGCTGACTTTGTGGCCATAAAACAGGGGTGGATGACTTCACTGCATCCATGACAATGAGAAATAGCTGCATAACTGTTGAATCATACACATATGCACTGTACAAACAAGTGCATGAATGCATGGTACTAGCCATAGCCAACAGAACCCAGACACTGTCCTCCAAACACTGAGAGACAATGTGATGGTCCCCTGCCATTACTAAAGTGTACAACAGAAGGAGGACACTGTAGCAGAGAAAGATTGTGTCCCATGACTATTTAACCCCCTTATTAACCTCAAACACAACTTGGGATCCCTCATGGAATCCCCTACAGGCATCTATGAAGGTAGACATGCAGTAGACACTGAAAACAATCACAAAAGCCTTTGATAGCTATATCAACAGCCTCCACAGCATTAAACACAAGTGCTGTGAGTTACTGCATAATGCTAATACCTATCCTGAGACAACATATATTGACCACAGTCTTGGCAACTCATTCAGTGCCAGCTTTACCCCTCTCTCCCCCCATGTGTACAATCACAATGGCAGATGAATGGCAGGCACCCAGCAGTACTGCAGGAGAGGTTAGACCTGCATTGTTCACAGGCAAGAATACAGCTTCCATGGGACACCAACATATCCATGACTGTGTTCTATATGACATACAAAATGACCTTGGACCAAATCTGTGTGCTCTGGTCAGTTACAGCCTCACCTCAGGCTTTGTCCTTCAAACATGGCACACTGCTACAGTCAACTCTCTCCATAAAGGGGTAGCATATACAGACCCTGGGGGTTATTGACCCCTTAGCCTGACAAGTCTACTATGTAGGGTTATGGACCATATAATCAGGAACCTTATTGACCAAGATATGGGTGATCTCCTAACTCTGGACCCACACGGTTTGGCTTTGAGAATGGCAGATCATGCCTGCTCAACCTGGTTGACATCTTTGACTGCATCACCAGGGCTGTGTATGACAGTAAGGCACTGCATATAGCCTACATCAGTCTGTCCAAAGCTTCTGTTACCATCCCTCAGTGAGGGATTATTGATAAACCCCACAAACTAGGCATCAACCCATATATCATTGTTTGTTTCGCAAATTGGTTCACAGAGCACACAAGTATGGCAGTGGCAAACTCCAGGTCTGACTGGGAAGCAGTCACAAGTGGAGTCCCACAGGGATTAGTACTGGGTAGTGTCCTGTCCAGCATCTACTTCTCAGGAGTCCAGCCCAACACAGAGGAACTCTGGCTGACCAAGTTCACAGAAGACTGCAATCTGGGAGCTATCATTGATTCCACAAGTGATGCACACATCCCACAGAAAGGCCTCACTGAGACAACTGAGTGATATGGAAACCATGCCCAGAAGCTTGACACCACAATATGCATCATCATTCCCCTTAGTGAAACACTCAGTTCCTGATAAGTACCACACCAATGGGAGCCCAATGAACACTGTATGCATTATAGTACATCTAGGGACACAGGTTGGCAGCAACTTCTCCTTCAAGCACCACATTGGCACTGTGGTCAGGAAGTCCTTCTATGTGGCACATTGCATTAACAAGGGTTTTGCA
The DNA here is from genome assembly GCF_019279795.1 of Protopterus annectens. Lineage (NCBI taxonomy): Eukaryota > Metazoa > Chordata > Ceratodontiformes > Protopteridae > Protopterus > Protopterus annectens. The sequence goes on along the minus strand of NC_056733.1, from coordinate 74,344,496 downwards.
TCCAGGAAGACAGAGGTAATGATCTCTGTCTACTATTCCCTCATTAGACCACTCCTCAAGTATTATGGTCCATTTGTCATGTACCTCACTAGACACCTGCTACAGCTGGGGAAGCCACAAAAGCACCTCACAAAGGGGTTACTAGGCATTAAACACACATCCAACCCAGACAGACTCAGCAGACCCAAGCTATTCTCTGTGTCATATCACCTAATTAGTAACTATCTGTGCTTGACTTACAAAGCCATGTCTAACCCAGCTGGTTTAGGAATGCTACATATAAATCGATCCATACCACACACTGTAGAGAACTCTACCTCAGTACCACAATCACTACAACACACTAGTGGGGCAGGTCCCTTACCAAGAGGCTGCACATGCCCTGGAATACACTTCCCATACATGTCATGCAGAGCACCTAGCTGACTCGGTTCCAGAGAAACATGATGAGTGGATGGGTAATAGACAGTTCAATCCAAGAATCACTACAGTGGCTATACCTGATACAGGCACTGGGACGTAACATCGGGTGTCACAATGGCAGAGCCCTTCTATGCGCTAGGCTTGTTAAGGCTCCTGGGCCATTACCTACTATACACTTGTGAACCTATGAAGGGAATTACATCAGCAGGACTGATAAAGTAGGGTAGTGGGTGCTTAATGTATCAAAATACTTTGCCCTGCAAACAGCCACACACACACACACACACACACACACACACACACACACACACACACACACACACACACACACACACACACACACTTGCCAGATGTGAGAGTAGAATCCCTACCTAACTACTGATGTGTATCATAGTGTTATGCAGTTACCCCACATGCTACAGAGCTTACTGGGTGGAGAGTTGGCCAAAGGTGCTGATATGGGGAATGACATTGGCAGGACTGATAAAGTAGGGCAGTGGGTGGGAAACATATCAAAATATTACTACTTACAAACATACATACCCACATACACATTTGTCGGACAAGTAGAACCCCTGCCAACCTAGTAATTTGTGCTATAGTGTTAAGCATTTCTCACATGTACTACTGAACTTACAGGGCTGACAGCTGGCCAAAGTTGCTGATAAGGGATTGACATCATCTGGACTGATAAGGTGGGGCACTGTGAGGTGTCGTTGGTGGGAATGGCATAAAACTGTTTCACCTATAAACAAACACACAACTCCCTCAGTCTTGCACACACAATTGTCACACACACGCACACACACACACACACACACACACACACACACACACACACACACACACACACACACACACACACACACACTTCTACATTTGCCAGGTTGGAAATTAGAACTACTACCTAACTAGTTATTTGTACTATCATGTTATACAGTTATCACATGTGCCACAGAGCTTGTGAGGCTGAGGCTTGACAGAAGGCACTTCTAAGATGACTGATATCTGCAGGACTGCTAAAGTGGGGAAAGGGGAGCTATCCTGGCTCTGAATGGACCCAAAATCTTTTAGTTGTGAACACACACATACACACACACACACACACACACACACACACACACACACACACACACACACACACACACACACATACACACACACACACACACACACACACACACACACACACACACACACACACACACACACAGACTTTTACATTTGCCAGGACTGAGATTAGAACTCCTACCTAACTAGCTATTTGTACCATCTTGTTATGCAGTTATCACATGCACCACAGAGCTTATGGGGCTGAGGCCTGATGGAAGGCACTTTTAAGATGACTGATATTTGCAGGGCTGCAAAAGTGGGGAAAGTGGAGGTGTACTGGGTTTGAATGGCTGCAAAAGCCTTTAGTTGTGACCACACACACACACACACACACACACACACACACACACACACACACACACACACACACACACACACACACACACACGCACACACGCACATGCACGCACATGCACACACACATGCACACACACACACACACACACACACACACACACACACACACACACACACACACACACACACACACACAGACTTTTACATTTGCCAGGACTGAGAATAGACCTCCTACCTAACTAGCTATTTGTACTATCTTGTTATGCAGTTATCACATGTGCCATAGAGCTTATGGGGCTGGGCCTAACAGAAGTGACTGCTATGGTGACAGACATCTTTAGGACTGCTAAAGAGGGGCAATGGATTGTGCACTGGGTGGGGAAGGCATGTTCATTCCTAGATCCTGACATTTCTCTAAGTGTATGAGCATGCCCAGTGTGTCCTTCTATGGTACATATGGGACTCCATTCCAGGGATTGTTGTACTCCAGTCCTGTTTGTTTTGTGCTATAGCCATACCTGTCAACCTGTTGGTGCAGGATATCTGGAGACAACCTATCAAAATGTGGGGACAATGTGGGCCATACAATGACTGTGACAATTTATTTCAGTAATGTATGGGTTGCAAGGGTTACAGGGCTGTTTTTAGCAGACATCTGTCATATATGCCATTTGACACTGTCATGTACTGTTTCAGTACCGGGTGACATACCTCCTCAAATCATCACAGTGATTTACCAGAGGAATACAGGATGGGTGATGAATACACAAGTTTTATGAGTCAAATTCTATGCATTCTTGCACTATCCAGCCTGTTGAGGGGTGTGCCTACAAGCAATTGACTGCTGGTGCTGTGGAAATGGTCCAGCACCTTGGGGATATATTACAATGGTGGAATGTCTGTACATTTATGTTCTCGCCTGGTCTGATTTCCAGGCCACAGTTGGGAAATATAAATCAGACAGGATCAGGGTGACAGGCAGACTCCAGATATATTTGTAGGGGATAGAATATGTCAGGGGGGTGTGTTCTGGGCAAATATGTTTGGCTATCGCTACCAGTACTTTGCATTGGGCTCTCCTCAATTGTTGACTGCACTTGGAGGGTCTTGTCTGTGTGTTAGACTGTTTGACCAGCCTAGAGGTGTGTGTTTGTCACACATACATGTATGGCCCACCTCATTTTGCTTGGATGGCCACATGTTGGGGTCAGGATGTTGCATAGGATGAGTGATCAGGGAGGGGTGTGTTATTCCCCATGGCTGTGGCCCAGGGTTCTGTGGGTGTGGACATGTCACCATCTTCCAGGGTTAGGCCCGCCTGCAGTGGCTGCATTCCCATGTTTACACTCCGAACCCTGCCTGTCAACTGTATGGAGTATCACAGAATGTCCACATCCATGATTCATATATCTTGCTGGTTACCCAAACAAGTGTGGTTTTCCAGCACAAGTGTGTTGCAAATCACTCAGGGTTGAAGTCAGATATTACAGACAGCTGACATTGCAGTTTCACACTTCATACCCATCACACATTCCATGCTACTACAAATCATTCCATTTGTTTTATAACATTATTAGATCATAGGCATTTGCCAGATGTCTGTATGCCAGGTGTGACAGTTGCAGGCCATCTGTAGCTGGGCAGTGCATTCTGATGATCATATGTTCCCAGGCTGCCAGCAGGAGACACCCCTGGGATAGCACCAGTGAGTTGACTGTGGGTATTACTGACAATTGCTTTGTTACTATTGCACCATCAATCTGGGTGACAGCTAGATGCTGCATAAGTCTATGAATATGTTACTGCATTTCTATGGGACTATGGGGGGTGACACGACTGTACATATTACACATCTGCACAGCCTGTGCTGATATTTGCTTAACATTTTGGCCCCATATAGCACGGTGGTGTGCCCTATCTTTCAGACTATGGGCATAACAGTATCAACCACAGGTCAGATTGTTCTGGCATAGACATGTGTAGTTTCAAACATCTTACCTTTCAAAGCCATACTGTCTCTGCTAGACCTGCTGTGATATCACTGTGTAAGGGTCTGTGGGTGGGGATTTCATTGGTATCTCCATGTGGGGGCCTTTGCCAGGCATTTTTGTATGGTTGTGTACAGATGATCAGCTGTGTGGGGTTGGTGGTGGGTATGGGACCCCACTTTGACATCCATGCATGAGATCTATGACCCCCCCCCCCAGTTATTTGGCTCACGACATATACCGCAGTGCTATTTGTCATCTAGGGTGATACTGCATGATGTGGGTAGGGCAGTACTGGGGATGCACATCCTGCTGTCCCACAGAGCTGTCAGTTGTCTGCTGCTATCCCAGTTAACCACCCCATTCCCTTACATGCTTGATCACTACCATAGATATGCTATCAGAAATGTCCACTCCATTATTTTAATTTGTTACAGAGACTGGCTTAACTTGTGCCTGCAGCTGTTGTGAGGGTGGTGCTTGATGGCTGACTATGTCAGATCCACATGATACACTGCCTATACATGGTCAGGTATAGGTGGTGTGATGTTTGGCATTCATTTTACTGTATGTGCAAGTCAGAGAGAGAGAGAGAGAGTGAGATCAATCCCTCGGACCCTACAGTATCCATGTATGTGCTATGCGTTGCCTCTTTGCCAAGGCCAGGGCATACTGGGCATGCCTCCATCTGCCTACAGGGGCAGGCTCAGGATGTACCACCTCTGAGTCACTCTGTGCCTGTGGAGGCCTTGGCAATGTTGGGGGGCTGTGTGGTCCTTCCCTATTTTGTTCTTGCAGCAGTTGTTTCCACAGGATCATATTGTGTAGCATGGCACATACTATGATCATATGTGCATATGTGGCTGGAGAGTACTGCAAGGCTCCACTGGATATGTCAGCGCAGTGAACCATGACCTGAGCATCCCAAACACATGCTCTAAAATGATTCTGGTTTGTGCATGTGCCTCTTTATGGTGTTCTTGTGTGGTTGTTTGTGCATTTCTGATGGGTGACATCATCCACGGCTCCAGTGTGTAGCCAGCATCCACCACTAAATGGCCATATGGGATGACCCCCCTGGCAAACCACTGATACAGCTGTGAGGAATGCCAGATGTGTTAGTCGTGATAGCTTCCAGGGCAGCCAGCACACACATTCATGATAATGCCCTGGGCATCGTACATGACCTGGCAGTTGATGGAGTGGAACCCCTTGCGGTTTATGTAGACCCTACCCCAGTCAGCAGGTGGTGCTTTGATGTGGATGTGCGTGCAGTCTATGGCACTCAGTACCTCTGGGTAGTCTGCTACATGGTGGAAGAGACGCATATTGCCAGTCAGCTCCTCATGGGTGCTGGGGAATTTAATGTGCTCCAAGGCATGTGTTCCCATGGCATTCAGGAAATGGTGGAGTATCCGGGATGCAGATGCCTGTGAGACCCCCATGATATACCTAGTTGCTCTTTGGAATGTCCCTGTAGCTAGTATTCTTAGAGCTACACATACCTTGGTATCCACTGGGACGGGTTCCCCTCTGTTTGTTCTGGATGTAAGGTGAGGCTGGCACAGCTCCACAATTTGCTGCAGTATGTCCCTGTCCACTCTGTAGCACTACTATCTCCAGATCATGTAGCCCTTGGTAGGTTACCCTGGGCCTGAACACTCTTCTCCTCCTCATAAGTCTGGGGTGGTTGTCAGCATTGTCCTCATCACCACCCTCAGCCTCTTCCTCATACTGATGTATGAGAGCAACAGCAGACCCTAACATTTTGTTAATTTTGTCAGGTAAAATTTCCCCGTCTGTGTATACCAGTGGTGTAGAGTTTGTGGGAAAAAACAGACTGCAAGGTGTTTGCATAGTTTATAGTGGTGTGCTGCAGATGCTGCCTGTGTGATTAGCTGAGTATGATACATTCCACCTGCTAGCTCTGTTACTTGTATTTGAATGCCTATATTCTGCTATTTCCCTTTTTTCTTGCTCCACTTGCCATTTCCTGTATTTTTTTAGTTTTGTAGTTTAAATCCCGGTGTGCGCGCGCACAACCGTTTAGGCAAGGTAAACAAGGTTATATAGCTCTGGACAAACCCCCTTGCTTACATATGCACAGTGCTGCCATTTTCTGTTTTTTTTTGGGGGGGGGGTTAAGTCCCAGTGTGTGCCGCGCACAGCCGTTTAGCTATGACAAACACATTTTAGCAGAACTGTCTCTCCCTGGATGCAAACACGCTCTTCATTTCATGGTGTAAGACATTGCAGCCTCAGACACACACCCTTACTTAGCTGTGCTTAGCTAAGTGCAAACCCAGGCAACAGTGCTCCAATGTGCTTACAGAAAGCATCACACACCCCCTTTTCATGTAATTTACTTCTCCTGCTTATACAGCCATATTAGAGCACCTACACGGTTAGGTGCAGTCTGATACTTAAAAGAAATTTGTGATTCAGTAAGATTCCCCTCATTTGTATACCCCACTTCCTTACTCCATAGTTGCTGCACTCTCACTGAGCCTTTCCCCTTAGCAACCACTGTTCTTTGGTATTGTTTTCATTCTGCATGCCATTAATTGTAATGGCAAAATGCAGATTTTCCTGTAAATTGCTTTTTCCCTTTTTTTTTTTATTTTCGGCACCATCCCATTTGTGTGCCACTGCCCTATGCTTAAACGGCTGAGATAGGCCAAAAAAAAAAAAATAAAAGTTTTATTTTATAAAATTTAAACTATTTTTCATGCCAATGGCCATATATTTGGCCATTGGCATGCCTACAAAATATAATACATGCTTTCTTTCCAGCTGTCATGCCTCCATTTTGTAATTTACAGAAATGTATTCAGCTACTAGCTAAATACATTTCTGCTTTGTACACTGTTCAGGCACGGACAACTGCCTGCTTCCTGGATCGCTAATTCACCTCATTTGCATGGTTTTCACCAGCAAATGAGGTAATTAGCATATAGCAGCGGTAGGGCGGCCACTATGGTGCAGAGGTTAGTGTTGCCGCCTCACAGCAAGAGGTTCTCCAGTTCAATTCTCAGCTGGTGTGCCTTCTGTGCGGAGTCCGCATGTCCCCCCTGTGGTCGCATGGGTTTTCTCTGGGTGCTCCACTTTCCTCCCACATCCCAAAGACATGCTGTAGATGGATTGGATACTCTAAATTTGCCCTACGTGTGAGTGCGTGCATGTGTGTGCCTTCTGTGGAAGGTTGGGGCTGAGCTGGCAACTTGATACCGTAAAAACTCCACTGCCAATCATGAGCGAACAGGTGATCTGCTGTGGTGACCTTTAACTGGGAAAAAGCCAAAAGAAGAAGAAAAAGAAGAAGAAGAAGCATATAGCAGTGGTGTTTATGCCGGAATAGTGTAGGAGCGCTCATGCACGTCCCGGCAGCTCGATCCTGGATCGCTCATCAGCCATATTGTGTGCAGGAGCTCCTGCACTCCGTACAGAGCTTGCTGTATCCGGCCGTAGAATTTACCGTAGAATAATATAAACTAATACATCAGACAGACCATTCATATAAAATACATGTTCTATGTAAAGACCTGTTAAAGAGACAAACTACAGAATTATAATATACAATTAAAATGAGTAAAATACAGAAAAATGGATAAATAGAATATGTGGAAGTCTGCTTTCTCCCCAGTACATTTTACTGACATTTAGGTAGAATTTTAGCAGCTGTGATGAAATGCCAGAGGAAGATGATAAGTTTAGGTGGCCCAACTATATTCTTATCAAATGTAATTAAACACACATTAACACCTTTGCTAGATTTTCTTGCAGGTTGTGTTTATCACAAGATGGGTAGTAGTATGCAAACTGTGTGACAGATGTAGAAATTATGACATCAGAGCAGAAGCCAAAGTAGCTCCAATTGCAGAGAAGGTCAAAGAGAACAGATTATGGTGGTTCAGGCACATATGCAGGAAAACAGAAGATGATTTGGTGAAGACAATTTGAAAGAAACAGGAAAAAAGCAAGAGAAAGTGAAGATGTTCAGCTGAGAAATGGACTGCATGATAAAAAAGCATGCATGGTTGTCAAGGAAGGTAGGAGAGTGGCACTGGTTTTAAAGAAGTAGCAACAGTTGATGCAGCATTGCAACCCCATGTTGAAAAAAAATGGGAAAAAGGGGGTTTGATGATGATAATGATGATGATGATGTCCTGGGAATGTAGTTATTAAAATAACCACACTGTGTGCCAGATATATGTTTTATCACACCCTCTATTTAGGGTCCATTGTTAGGATAAGTATGACTATGCACATACCTAGGTTCTGCTTTAACTGCCCACGCCCCAGCTGCTTGAAATCCAGGAACTCACAGCCAGGGGCTTGGGTGGTTGTTTCCCTTTCTGCCCAGCTGATGAAGCAGCTGCTCAAACTTGAAAGTGAGTTCAGGAAAGCAGCTTCCACAGCAGTCAGATGCCAGCAAGGGCTCCTTGTAGAACTGGTAAGTGGGAAGGGAAACAGGGAGGGAGGCCATAGGTTTAGGGAGAGGATGGGGAAGTTAGGATTTGGCAATGACTGGGAGTCAGCTCAGGGTTACAATTAGGGAGGGGAGGGGGATTTTAGATTTAGGGAGCAAGCAGGAGTTAGCTCAGAGTTAGGATTATGAAGGAGAAGGGATTTTAGATTTATGGAGTGACCAGTAGTTAGTTCAGAGCTAAGGTTAGGGAGAGGTGGGGGATTTTAGGTTTCTGGAGTTATTAGGCGATACCACTTGGTTAGTGTTGGGAGGGGGTTGGTTTAGGCAATGATGAAGAGTTGTTTTTAGGATTAAGGTCAGGGTTCTGGGAGTATACTTAGTAATGCATGGAAACTGAGGTGATGGGGGTTAGAGCAATTGCCAATATGAGTGAGTGGCAGCAGGGAAATTTGTCACAAGCTAATGGTACATGAGAACTTGTAGTCCCACATTATCCATCACTCTATCTATCTATATGGCTGACAAAGTTTGCAGATGATTGCAAGCTGAGGATTATCATCAACTCCCCTGCAGACACTAGCATTCTTCAAGAAGGTCTATCTTTGACTAATAAATGGTGCCAAAGCCATGGTCTTAAACTCAATGCTAAGAAATGCATAACTGTACCCTTTGGGAAGTCAAACATCCCGGCTAACTACCATGTTGATAATATACCCCTAAGAGTTGACCCAGTTGTCAGAGATTTGAGTATGCACATAGATAGTAGCCTGAGCTTTGATGACCATGTGGCCACAGTGGTGTGGAAATCCTTTTATGCTGCACAACATATAAATAAAAGCATACCATCTAGGTCCAAAAAGGTCATTATTCCACTGTACTCCACCATTATCAGACTAATCACAGAATACAATGCTCTCTATGGTATGCACCTGACCAGGCATATAAAGCAAGTAGAGAGACCTCAAAGATTTCCTACAAAAAAAATACAAGGCATAACAAACCTGCTTTATGGAGAGTGCCTTAAAGCCCTTTCCCTCTACACAGTCTTCTATAGATTGCTGAGGGGTGGTCTATGCCTGGCTTACAAGGCATCCACAAACCCCACACTTATGACTTTCCTACATATTCATGAGTCAAAAAGGACCAGAAATACAAGGTCTATGGGCCTGAATTTTGTTTGTGACTTAAACAGAACATGCTGGAAAGACAGATATGTGTCCCAGAGACTGCTCTTCCTATGAAACAGGCTTCCCATCCATGTGAAGCTGAGTTTGTCTATTACCCAGTTTAAGGACAACCTAGACAAGTGGATGGAGAATAGGAAATTTTCACCGGGCCTGGCACCCATTTCCCTTATGGACTGAGGTAGCTTTTAAATGCCTGGCCCTCAATGTCCTATTTGGACGCAGGACATCATTATTCTTTTGAGAAAGCTTGGCTAGACTTAGAAAGGTCCCCTTTGTGATTAGCTTAGCAACAGTCTATGAATCAATGAATATATCTATGTGTGACATTGCACAGTGGCTTTTTAATAAGTCAGAAAAGCTATTATGTTGTGCTGCATATATTATCATACAAAGAGATAGGTTTGAATAAAATCACTGCAATACAGAATCAAAAACATATAACAGCAGAGTTAATGCGGAATACCTCAAAAGCTGCAGTTAAAAGAAGTATGAAAGTCCACAATCTTAAAGACATTTACCTTTCATTGAGTAGAATTTTGTGACCAAGAATGGAAATGCTTCGGGAAGCCCTGACTGGGATAAGCTGTGGAGTACCAGAAGTTCTCAAGTGGATATACCTGTATAATACCAGATTCATGTGGATATACATGTGTATTACAAGCAGTGTTCATGTAGATATACCTGTGTAATACCAAAAGTGTTCATGCGGCTCTACCTCTGTAGTACCAGAAGTGTCCATGTGGATATAACTGTGTAGTACCAGAAGTAGTCATGTGGCGATACCTGTGAAGTACAAGAAGTGCTCTTGTGGATATACCTGTGTAGTACCAGATGTGTTCATGTGGCTATACCAGTGTATTGTCAGAAGTGTTCATGTAGATATACCTGTGTAGTATCAAATGTGTTCACATAGATATACCTGCGTAGTACCAGAAGTGTTCATGTGGATATACCTGTATGGTACTAGAAGTCTTCATGTGGATATACTTGTGTAGTACCAGCAGTGTTCATGTGGATATACCTGTGTGGTACTAGAAGTGTTCATGAGGATATACTTGTGTAGTACCAGCAGTGTTCATGTGGATACACCTGTGTGGTGCCAGTAGTGTTCATGTGGATATACCCGTGTAGTACCAGCAGTGTTCTTGTGGATATACCTGTGTAGTACCAGAAGTGTTCATATAGATATACCTGTGTAGTACCAGCAGTGTTCATGTGGATATATCTGTGAAGTACCAGATGTATTCATGTGGATATACCTGTGTATTACCAGAAGTGTTCATGTGGATATACCTGTGTAGTACCAGCAGTGTTCATGTGACTATACCTGTGTAGTATGAGACGTTCTCATGTATATATACCTGTGTAGTACCAGAAGTGTTCATGTGGCTATACCTGTGTATTACCAGAAGTGTTCATGTGGATATACCTGTGTAGTACCAGAAGTGTTCATGTGGATATACCTGTGTAGTACCTGCAGTGTTCATGTGGCTATACCTGTGTAGTACCAGATGTGTTCATGTGGATATACCTGTGTAGTATCAGATGTGTTCATGTGGATATACCTGTGTGGTACCAGAAGTGTTCATGTGGATATACCTGTGTAGTACCAGAAGTGTTCATGTGGCTATACCTGTGTGGTACCAGCAGTGTTCATGTGGCTATACCTGTGTATTACTAGAAGTGTTCATATGGCTATACCTGTTTAGTAACAGAAATGTTCATGTGGATATACCTGTGTGGTACCAGAAGTATTCATGTGGATATACCTGTGTAGTACCAGAAGTTCACATGTGGATATACCTGTGTAGTACCAGCAGTGTTCCTGTGGATATACCTGTGTAGTACCAGAAGTGTTCATATATATATATATATATATATATATATATATATATATATATATATATATATATATAGATATACCTGTGTAGTACCAGCAGTGTTCATGTGGATATATCTGTGTAGTACCAGATGTATTCATGTGGATATACCTGTGTATTACCAGATGTATTCATGTGGATATACCTGTGTATTACCAGAAGTGTTCATGTGGCTATACCTGTGTAGTACCAGAAGTTCTCATGTGGATATACCTGTGTAGTACCAGAAGTGTTCATGTGGCTATATCTGTGTATTACCAGAAGTGTTCATGTGGATATACCTGTGTAGTACCAAAAGTGTTCATGTGGATATACCTGTGTAGTACCAGAATTGCTCATGTGGATATACCTGTGTAGTACCAGCAGTGTTCATGTGGATATACCTGTGTATTACCAGAAGTGTTAATGTGGCTGGGTGCCATACTCTGACTGACACAAGCATCCTCCAAAAGGGTCTCACAGAGATGGATTACTAGTGCCAGAGCCATGGCCTAACGCTAAATGTCAAAAAGTGCTTAGTCATCCCCTTTGGGAAAAACAAAGTGCCCACAAATTACCACATAGGTGGTAATCCATTAAGTACGGAAGAAGTAATTAGGGATTTGGGGACCCAAGTAGATAGTAATCTCTCCTTTGACAATCACATTGCCAAAGTGGTTAGAAAGACCTTCTATACAGCCCACCTTATCATGAAAGGGTTCATATCTAGATCAAGAGAGGTCATTGTGCCCCTCTACTCATCACTCATCAGGCCCATAATTGAATACAATGCCCCATTTGGGATGTACCTTACCCGACACCTGCAGCAACTGGAAAGACCCCAAAAATACCTCACCAAGAGGATCATGGGACTCAAACAGATGCCCTATGCAGTTAGGCTAAAGAAACTCCAGCTCTACTCAGTTGCTTACCGCCTACTCAGAGGCGATCTGTGCCTGACGTATAAAGTCATGTACAACCCAGAATTAATGGACATGCTCCACCTCAGGAAATCCAAATCCCTTAGAGCTACACACTCCAGGGACTTAAACCTCAGCACAGAAATAAATAGGACATACTGGAGGGACAGATTCATATCCCAGAGGCTCCCCTCACTCTGGAACAAAATCCCAATCCATGTTAGGCAGAGCCCCTCACTGACCCTCTTCAAGAGAAATCTTGACGAGTGGATGGGAGATCGTAAGTTTACCCCTGTGATCTCTTCTGTGTCCCTGCTAGACAGAGGCACAGTAAACTAACCTTAAAAGGGCTATCTTCTGTGACCTACTATACAGAGGCACAGTCAACTAATCTAAAAGGGTGGCGAAAGCCAAACATACTCTGGCTAGGCTTATAAATGCCCTAGGGCAGATAGCCTAGTATCAACCTATGAACCTATGAACAGCAGAGTTTAGCTTAAACCATTATTTAAGAGCTAGACCCTTGAAGCATTAGTATGTTTTAACTAATTTAATTCGGATGCTTTGTAGTTCAATACTTTTTTATTAGGATTTTTTGGTCTCTTAAGTAAATATGTAAGCATGCTTTTTTATAAATAAGATTGTCATATTTATTTTCATCTATCAACCCATGCATATCAGTAACCACAAGTTTTATATATTTTTTATATATTGTTTATTTGTATTTATTAATGCTAATTATTGCATCATTTTTAAGCTTGATTTGCATTGGATGCAACAGATTTAAATGTTGAGTAACTGCTGACATGCTTTATTATGGTCTGATGAAGCGGAGCTTTGGTCCATGAAAGCACTTACCCTTTATATCTTCTGTATTCATTAAATATTTTGAGTTAAGCTGTACTTGGAACCTTTGCTGTTTTTTGATACTTACTACTTTTTCACAGTTGGTTCCTGTATCGAAAGTGAGGTTTGTTTGCAGTTAAACCTGTGTATTACCAGAAGTGTTCCTGTGGCTATACCTGTGTAGTACCAGAAGGGTTCATGTGGATATACCTGTGTAGTACCAGCAGTGTTCATGTGGATATACCCATGTAGTACCAGCAATGTTCTTGTGGATATACCTGTGCAGTACAAAAAGTGTTCATATATATATATACCTGTGTAGTACTGGCAGTGTTCATGTGGATATATCTGTGAAGTACAAGATGAATTAATGTGGATAAACCTGTGTATTACCAAAAATGTTCAAGTGACTATACCTGTCTAGTACCAGACATTCTCAGGCAGATATACCTGTGTAGTACCAGAAGTTTCATGTGGCTATACCTGTGTATTACCAGAAGTGTTCATGTGGATATACCTGTGTAGTACCAGCAGTGTTCATGTGGCTATACCTGTGTAATATCAGGTGTGTTAATGTGGATATACCTGTGTGGTACCAGCAGTGTTAATGTGGCTATACCTGTGTATTACTAGAAGTGTTCATATGGCTATACCTGTTTAGTAACAGAAGTGTTCATGTGGATATACCTGTGTGGTACCAGAAATGTTCATGTGGATATACCTGTGTAGTACCAGCAGTGGTCATGTGGATATACCTGTGTAGTACCAGAAATGTTCATGTGGATATACCTGTGTAATACCAGAAGTTCACATGTGGATATACCTGTGTAGTACCAGCAGTGTTCCTGTGGATATACCTGTGTAGTACCAATGCATTGAATACCGT
>NC_056733.1:74297412-74330048 GCF_019279795.1 Protopterus annectens | reverse complement strand
TACCTGTGTAGTATTAGATGTGTTCATGTGGCTATACTTGTGTGATTTCAGAAGTGTTTATGTGGCTATACCTGTGTAGTACCAGAAGTGTTCATGTGGATATATCTGTGTAGTACCAGCAGTGTTCATGTGGCTATACCTGTGTATTACTTGAAGTGTTTATATGGCTATACCTGTTTAGTAACAGAAATGTTCATGTGGATATACCTGTGTGGTACCAGAAGTGTTCATGTGGATATACCTGTGTAGTACCAACAGTGTTCATGTGGATATACCTGTGTTGTACAAGTAATGTTCATGTGTATATACCTTTGTAGTACCATAAGTTCACATGTGGATATACCTATGTAGTACTAGCAGTGTTCCTGTGGATATACCTGTGTAGTACCATAAGTGTTCGTATCGATATGCCTGTGTAGTACCAACAGTGTTCATGTGGATATATCTGTGTAGTACCAGATGTATTCATGTGGATATACCTGTGTATTACCAGATGTTTTCATGTGGATATACCCAGGTATTACCAAAAGTGTTCATGTGGATATACCTGTGTAGTACCAGCAGTGTTCATGTGGCTACACCTATGTAGTAAAATACACGAACAGAATACCAAAAGCTGCAGATAAATAGTAAATAAAACCACAGTTCGTTGAGAAAACCCACCTTTATAGATAACAACAAACAGCAAAGTTTTCGGGTAAAACCCTTTCTCAATACTATTGCATAAAATAAAAAACAATTAGGTTTAAATACAAGTCAAAGTATCACATGACATGCAGCCCAAAAGATCATGTGACAATATACATAAAATAAAAAGCATATAAAATGGTATTTTAAATCATCTTCAAATACTGATACACATATATAACTAACAAAAATAACATGCATCAAAAAAATACCATAAAAATCTAACAATATAATCTGGTTTGTTGCAGTTTAGTGAGAATGGGTTTCAGCAAAACCATAGAATTTAGTCCTGGAAGATGGTCAGCAGCTAATCTAAGTATCCATTCATATTCCTTGATCTCGAGTAAATTATTGCTATCCCCACCCCTTAATGTTGTGTGCACTATATCTATAACTCTGAATCTAAACCTATGGTCAGGACCACGTATACTTATGTGTTTGAATAAAGCATTCTTATCATTTGTTCTTCTGATCTCAGATTTATGTTCAATGATACGTTCTTTCAGCTTCCTTGTTGTTTTCCCCACATAAAAGGCGGAACATAGAACACAGGTTGCCAAATAAATCACATTGGTGGTGATACAAGTTGCTAATACATCAAATTTATATACTTTACCAGTTATCGGATGTTTAAACACATTACTCTTGGTGCTCATAATATCAGAGCAACAAGTACAATTCATACAACAAAAGGTACCTGGTTTGGAAAAATATTTACAATCCATGATTATTTTACTTGAGGAAGGTAATGCTTTTAAATGTATTACATCTGTGGATGTTAAGAGATGCATAAGTTCAGTAAATATGATGATCTATGATTTACAAATTAATGGTGACATTAGTTTGGACTTATTTCATTTTTTTAATGTTCCTTGTCCTTTAATTCCACAACTTTATGGTCTTCCAAAAATACATAAATCAATGCATGATCCGCCCATGAGACCTACAGTGTCTGGTGGTGGTTGGCTCACGGAGCCAATTTCTATCTATCTACAGAAACAGCTACAACCTTTTTTATTACAATGCACTAATGTCCTGAGAGACACTACAGATTTTATATCTAAGTTACGGCGTTGGTATAATGATTTAAATATTACTTCTTTAAATCAAGGTGATTTTTTATTTATAACTTTGGATATTTCATCTCTATTTATGGTCATACTAAACGAATATGGTATTGAATCTATAAGGGAATTTTTGACCTCACAAGCCTCAGTGACAGCAAGACACATAGAGAATATATGTTTTCTCCTGGATATAGTTTTAACTAATAATATATTTTTATTTGATGAACAACTATACCTGCAATTGACTGGTGTAGCCATTGGCACATCAGTAGCCAATACTTATGCAAATTTGATGTTACATCAGTGGGAGAAAACGTATGTCCGTAGTAGTAAAAATCTTTGAACAATTATGTATGTTTTTACCAACGTTTTGTAGATGATTGTTTTATGATCTGGAAAGGGTCTTCGTCTCAACTGGTTGAATATGTAGATTATCTGAATACAACTACGAACTTCCTAAAGTTTAAAATGGATTTTTCAGATCATACAATAGCCTTTCTTGATGTTAAAATACAATTATTAGAAGGGTCCCTCCAGACCAGTGTTCATAAAAAGGAAGTTTATGCTGGTAGATATATATACAATACTAGCATGCATGCCCCTCATGTGTTTAAAGGTATAGTAACATCACAATTCAGTAGAGTTAGTAGGTTGAACACAGATGAGACATGTTTTGCTATACAGCTTGATGAAATGATGGAAGATTTTTTAAATAGTGGTTATGATCCAAAATTGTTATTAGATGTGAAAACTAAGACCATAGCTGATAGAAGTACAAAACTTAAACCAATTTTTTAATTAAATGATGAATCTAACTCTAACTGGAGTAAAATAGAACGTAACGATTCTAAAATTAGATCTATTACCTCCTATAATACTAGGACACATCTGGTTAAGCAGATTATAGAGAGAAATTGGATTATACTAATGGCATCTGCTGATGTTAAGGCTGTTTTGGGTGATAGACCATATTTCTCATATAGGAATATGAGAACATTAAAAAGTAAATTATGCTATAAAGACTTTAATATAAGTTCTAATAAACCCACTTTTTCCAAACCAGGTACCTTTTGTTGTATGAATTGTACTTGTTGCTCTGATATTATGAGCACCAAGAGTAATGTGTTTAAACATCCGATAACTGGAAAAGTATATACATTTGATTTATTAGCAACTTGTATCACCACCAATGTGATTTATTTGGCAACCTTTGTTCTATGTTCCGCCTTTTATGTGGGGAAAACAACAAGGAAGCTGAAAGAACGTATCAGTGAACATAAATCTGAGATCAGAAGAACAAATGATAAAAATGCTTTATTCAAACACATAAGTATACATGGTCCTGACCATAGGTTTAGATTCAGAGTTATAGATATAGTGCACACAACATTAAGAGGTGGGGATAGCAATAATTTACTCGAGATCAAGGAATATGAATGGATACTTAGATTAGCTGCTGACCATCTTCCAGAACTAAATTCTATGGTTACACTGAAACCCATTCTCACTAAACTGCAACAGACCAGATTATATTGTTAGATCTTTATGGTATTTTTTTGATGTATGTTATTTTCGTTAGTTATATATGTGTTTGAAGATGATTTAAAATACTGTTTTATATGCATTGTATATGCTTTTTATTTTATGTATATTGTCACATGATCTTTTGGGCTGCATGTCATGTGATACTTTGACTTGTATTTAAACCTAATTGTTTTTTATTTTATGTAATAGTATTGAGAAAGGGTTTTACCCGAAAGCTTTGCTGTTTGTTGTTATCTATAAAGGTGTTTTTTCTCAACGAACTGTGGTTTTATATACCTGTGTAGTACCAGAGGTTCTCATGTGATTATAACTGTGTAGTACCAGAAGTGTTCATGTGGCTATATATGTTTATTACCAGAAGTGTTCATGTGGATATACCTGTGTAGTACCAGAAGTGTTCATATGGATATACCTGTGTATTACCAGAAGTGTTTATGTGGCTATACCTGTGTAGTAACAGAAGTGTTCATGTGGATATACCTGTGTGGTACCAGAAGTGTTCATGTGGATATACCTGTGTAGTACCAGATGTGTTCATGTGGATATACCTGTGTAGTACCAGATATGTTCATGTGGATATACCTGTGTAGTACCAGAAGTGTTCATGTGGATATACCTGTGTATTACCAGAAGTGTTCATGTGGATATACCTGTGTAGTACCAGAAGTGTTCATGTGGATATACCTGTGTAGTACCAGATGTATTCATGTGGATATACCTGTGTATTACCAGAAGTGTTCATGTGGATATACCTGTGTAGTACCAGAAGTGTTCATGTGGATATACCTGTGTAGTACCAGAAGTGTTCATGTGGATATACCTGTGTAGTACCAGCAGTGTTCATGTGGATATACCTGTGTAGTACCAGAAGTGTTCATGTGGATATACCTGTGTAGTACCAGAAGTGTTCATGTGGATATACCTGTGTAGTACCAGAAGTGTTCATGTGGATATACCTGTGTAGTACCAGAAGTGTTCATGTGGATATACCTGTGTAGTACCAGAAGTGTTCATGTGGATATACCTGTGTAGTACCAGAAGTGTTCATGTGGATATACCTGTGTAGTACCAGAAGTGTTCATGTGGTTATACCTGTGTATTACCAGAAGTGTTCCTGTGGCTATACCTGTGTAGTACCAGAAGGGTTCATGTGGATATACCTGTGTAGTACCAGAAGTGTTCATGTGGATATACCTGTGTGGTACCAGAAGTGTTCATGTGGATATACCTGTGTAGTACCAGAAATGTTCATGTGGATATACCTGTGTAGTACCAGAAGTGTTCATGTGGATATACCTGTGTAGTACCAGCAGTGTTCATGTGGATATACCTGTGTAGTACCAGAAGTGTTCATGTGGATATACCTGTGTAGTACCAGCAGTGTTCATGTGGATATATCTGTGAAGTACCAGATGTATTCATGTGGATATACCTGTGTATTACCAGAAGTGTTCATGTGGATATACCTGTGTATTACCAGAAGTGTTCATGTGGATATACCTGTGTAGTACCAGCAGTGTTCATGTGGATATACCTGTGTAGTACCAGAAGTGTTCATGTGGATATACCTGTGTAGTACCAGAAGTGTTCATGTGGATATACCTGTGTAGTACCAGAAGTGTTCATGTGGCTATACCTGTGTAGTACCAGAAGTGTTCATGTGGATATACCTGTGTAGTACCAGAAGTGTTCATGTGGATATACCTGTGTAGTACCAGAAGTGTTCATGTGGATATACCTGTGTAGTACCAGAAGTGTTCATGTGGATATACCTGTGTGGTACCAGAAGTGTTCTTGTGGATATACCTGTGTAGTACCAGAAGTGTTCATCTGGATATACCTGTGTAGTACCAGAAGTGTTCATGTGGATATACCTGTGTAGTACCAGAAGTGTTCATGTGGATATACCTGTGTAGTACCAAAAGTGTTCATGTGGATATACCTGTGTAGTACCAGAAGTTTTTATGTGGATATACCTGTGTAGTACCAGAAGTGTTCATGTGGATATACTGATGTAGTACCAGAAGTGTTCATGTGGATATACCTGTGTAAAACCAGAAGTGTTCATGTGGATATACCAGTGTAGTACCAGAAGTGTTCATGTGGATATACCTGTGTAGTACCTGCAGTGTTCATGTGGCTATACCTGTGTAGTACCAGAAGTTTTTATGTGGATATACCTGTGTAGTACCAGCAGTTTTCATGTGGATATACCTGTGTAGTACCAGATATGTTCATCTGGATATACCTGTGTAGTACCTGCAGTGTTCATGTGGATATACCTGTGTATTACCAGAAGTATTCATGTGGATATACCTGTGTATTACCAGAAGTGTTCATGTGGATATACCTGTGTAGTACCAGAAGTGTTCATGTGGATATACCTGTGTAGTACCAGAAGTGTTCATGTGGATATACCTGTGTAGTACCAGAAGTGTTCATGTGGATATACCTGTGTAGTACCAGAAGTGTTCATGTGGATATACCTGTGTAGTACCAGAAGTGTTCATGTGGATATACCTGTGTAGTACCAGATGTGTTCATGTGGATATACCTGTGTAGTACCAGAAGTGTTCATATGGATATACCTGTGTAGTACCAGAAGTGTTCATGTGGATATACCTGTGTAGTACCAGATGTATTCATGTGGATATACCTGTGTATTACCAGAAGTGTTCATGTGGATATACCTGTGTAGTACCAGAAGTGTTCATGTGGATATACCTGTGTAGTACCAGAAGTGTTCATGTGGATATACCTGTGTAGTACCAGAAGTGTTCATGTGGATATACCTGTGTAGTACCAGAAGTGTTCATGTGGATATACCTGTGTGGTACCAGAAGTGTTCATGTGGATATACCTGTGTAGTACCAGAAGTGTTCATGTGGATATACCTGTGTAGTACCAGCAGTGTTCATGTGGATATACCTGTGTATTACCAGAAGTGTTCATGTGGATATACCTGTGTAGTACCAGAAGTGTTCATGTGGATATACCTGTGTAGTACCAGAAGTGTTCATGTGGATATACCTGTGTAGTACCAGCAGTGTTCATGTGGATATACCTGTGTAGTACCAGATATGTTCATGTGGATATACCTGTGTAGTACCAGAAGTGTTCATGTGGCTATACCTGTGTATTACCAGAAGTGTTCATGTGGATATACCTGTGTAGTACCAGAAGTGTTCATGTGGATATACCTGTGTAGTACCAGAAGTGTTCATGTGGATATACCTGTGTAGTACCAGAAGTGTTCATGTGGATATACCTGTGTAGTACCAGAAATGTTCATGTGGATATACCTGTGTAGTATCAGAAGTCCTCATGTGGATATACCTGTGTAGTACCAGCAGTGTTCCTGTGGATATACCTGTGTAGTACCAGAAGTGTTCATGTGGATATACCTGTGTAGTACCAGAAGTGTTCATGTGGATATACCTGTGTAGTACCAGCAGTGTTCATGTGGATATACCTGTGTAGTACCAGAAGTGTTCATGTGGATATACCTGTGTAGTACCAGAAGTGTTCATGTGGATATACCTGTGTAGTACCAGAAGTGTTCATGTGGATATACCTGTGTAGTACCAGCAGTGTTCATGTGGATATACCTGTGTAGTACCAGATATGTTCATGTGGATATACCTGTGTAGTACCAGATATGTTCATGTGGATATACCTGTGTAGTACCAGAAGTGTTCATGTGGATATACCTGTGTAGTACCAGAAGTGTTCATGTGGATATACCTGTGTAGTACCAGCAGTGTTCATGTGGATATACCTGTGTAGTACCAGATGTTCTCATGTGGATATACCTGTGTAGTACCAGAAGTGTTCATGTGGATATACCTGTGTAGTACCAGAAGTGTTCATGTGGATATACCTGTGTAGTACCAGAAGTGTTCATGTGGATATATCTGTGTAGTACCTGCAGTGTTCATGTGGATATACCTGTGTAGTATCAGATGTGTTCATGTGGATATACCTGTGTGGTACCAGAAGTGTTCATGTGGATATACCTGTGTAGTACCAGAAGTGTTCATGTGGCTATACCTGTGTAGTACCAGAAGTGTTCATGTGGATATACCTGTGTGGTACCAGAAGTGTTCATGTGGCTATACCTGTGTAGTACCAGAAGTGTTCATGTGGCTATACCTGTGTATTACTAGAAGTGTTCATATGGCTATACCTGTTTAGTAACAGAAATGTTCATGTTTTTATGCCTGTGTTGCACCAGAAGTGTTCGTGTGTATATACCTGTGTAGTACCAGCAGTGTTCATGTGGATATACATGTGTAGTACCAGAAATGTTCATGTGGATATACCTGTGTAGTACCAGAAATGTTCATGTGGATATACCTGTGTAGTAGCAGAACTGTTCATATAGATATACCTGTGTAGTACCGACAGTGTTCTTGTGGATATATCTGTGTAGTACCAGATGTATTCATGTGGATATACCTGTGAAGTACCAGAAGTGTTCATGTGGCTATATCTGTGTATTAGCAAAAGTGTTCATGTGGATATACTTGTGTAGTACCAGAAGTGTTCATGTGGATATACCTGTGTAGTACCAAAAGTGTTCATGTGGCTATACCTGTGTAGTACCAGAAGTGTTCATGTGGATATACCTGTGTAGTACCAGAAGTGTTCATGTGGATATACCTGTGTAGTACCAGAAGTGTTCATGTGGATATACCTGTGTAGTACCAGCAGTGTTCATGTGGCTATACCTGTGTAGTACCAGAAGTGTTCATGTGGTTATACCTGTGTATTACCAGAAGTGTTCATGTGGATATACCTGTGTAGTACCAGAAGTGTTCATGTGGATATACCTGTGTAGTACCAGAAGTGTTCATGTGGATATACCTGTGTAGTACCAGAAGTGTTCATGTGGATATACCTGTGTAGTACCAGAAGTGTTCATGTGGATATACCTGTGTAGTACCAGCAGTGTAAATGTGGCTATACCTGTGAATTACCAGAAGTGTTCATGTGGATATACCTGTGAATTACCAGAAGTGTTCATGTGGATATACCTGTGTAGTACCAGAAGTGTTCATGTGGATATACCTGTGTAGTACCAGAAGTGTTCATGTGGCTATACCTGTGTAGTACCAGAAGTGTTCATGTGGATATACCTGTGTAGTACCAGAAGTGTTCATGTGGATATACCTGTGTAGTACCAGAAGTGTTCATGTGGCTATACCTGTGTAGTACCAGATGTGTTCATGTGGATATACCTGTGTAGTATCAGATGTGTTCATGTGGATATACCTGTGTGGTACCAGAAGTGTTCATGTGGATATACCTGTGTATTACCAGAAGTGTTCATGTGGCTATACCTGTGTAGTACCAGAAGTGTTCATGTGGATATACCTGTGTAGTACCAGAAGTGTTCATGTGGATATACCTGTGTAGTATCAGATGTGTTCATGTGGCTATATCTGTGTAGTACCAGATGTATTCATGTGGCTATACCTATGTATTACCAGATGTATTCATGTGGATATACCTGTGTATTACCAAAAGTGTTCATGTGGATATACCTGTGTAGTACCAGCAGTGTCCATGTGGCTATACCTGTGTAGTACCAGAATTTCTCATGTGGATATACCTGTGTAGTACCAGAAGTGTTCATGTGGATATACCTGTGTAGTACCAGAAGTGTTCATGTGGATATACCTGTGTAGTACCAAAAGTGTTCATGTGGCTATACCTGTGTAGTACCAGATGTGTTCATGTGGATATACCTGTGTGGTACCAAAAGTGTTCATGTGGATATACCTGTGTAGTACCAGAATTGCTCATGTGGATATACCTGTGTAGTACCAGCAGTGTTCATGTGGATATACCTGTGTATTACCAGAAGTGTTCATGTGGATATACCTGTGTAGTACCAGAAGTGTTCATGTGGATATACCTGTGTAGTACCAGAAGTGTTCATGTGGATATACCTGTGTAGTACCAGCAGTGTTCATGTGGATATACCTGTGTAGTACCAGAAGTGTTCATGTGGATATACCTGTGTAGTACCAGAGGTGTTCATGTGGTTATACCTGTGTATTACCAGAAGTGTTCCTGTGGATAAACCTGTGTAGTACCAGAAGAGTTCATGTGGATATACCTGTGTATAACCAGAAGTGTTCATGTGGATATACCTGTGTAGTACCAGAAGTGTTCATGTGGATATACCTGTGTAGTACCAGAAGTGTTCATGTGGATATACCTGTGTAGTACCAGAAGTGTTCATGTGGATATACCTGTGTAGTACCAGAAGTTCTCATGTGGATAAGCCTGCATAGTACTAGAAGTTCTCATGAGCATATACCTGTGTAGTTCCAGAAGTGTTCATGAGGATATACCTGTGTATTACCAGATGTGTTCATGTGGTTATCCCTGTGTAGTACCAAAAGTGTTCATGTGGATATACCTGTGTAGTACCAGAATTGCTCATGTGGATATACCTGTGTAGTACCAGAAGTGTTCATGTGGATATACCTGTGTAGTACCAGCAGTGTTCATGTGGATATACCTGTGTAGTACCAGAAGTGTTCATGTGGATATACCTGTGTAGTACCAGAAGTGTTCATGTGGATATACCTGTGTAGTACCAGAAGTGTTCATGTGGATATACCTGTGTAGTACCAGAAGTGTTCATGTGGATATACCTGTGTAGTACCAGAAGTGTTCATGTGGATATACCTGCCTATTACCAGAAGTGTTCATGTGGATATACCTGTGTAGTACCAGAAGTGTTCATGTGGATATACCTGTGTAGTACCAGCAGTGTTCATGTGGCTATACCTGTGTAGTACCAGATGTGTTCATGTGGATATACCTGTGTGGTACCAAAAGTGTTCATGTGGATATACCTGTGTAGTACCAGAATTGCTCATGTGGATATACCATTGTAGTACCAGCAGTTTTCATGTGGATATACCTGTGTATTACCAGAAGTGGTCATGTGGCTCTACCTGTGTAGTAACAGAAGTGTTCATGTGGATATACCTGTGTGGTACCAGAAGTGTTCATGTGGCTATACCTGTGTAGTACCAGCAGTGTTCATGTGGATATACCTGTGTAGTACCAGATATGTTCATTGTGTAGTACCAGCTATGTTCATGTGGATAAACCTGTGTAGTACAAGAAGTTCTCATGTGGATATACCTGTGTAGTACCAGAAGTGTTCATGTGGATATACCTGTGTAGTATCAGATGTGTTCATGTGGCTATATCTGTGTAGTACCAGCAGTATTCATGTGGCTATACCTATGTATTACCAGATGTATTCATGTGGATATACCTGTGTATTACCAGAAGTGTTCATGTGGATATACCTGTGTAGTACCAGCAGTGTTCATGTGGCTATACCTGTGTAGTACCAGAAGTTCTCATGTGGATATACCTGTGTAGTACCAGAAGTGTTCATGTGGCTATACCTGTGTATTACCAGAAATGTTCATGTGGATATACCTGTGTAGTACCAGAAGTGTTCATGTGGATATACCTGTGTAGTACCAAAAGTGTTCATGTGGCTATACCTGTGTAGTACCAGATGTGTTCATATGGATATACTTGTGTGGTATCAAATGTGTTCATGTGGATATACCTGTGTAGTACCAAAAGTTCTCATGTGGATATACCTGTGTAGTACCAGAAGTGTTCATGTGGATATACCTGTGTATTACCAGAAGTGTTCATGTGGATATATCTGTGTAGTACCAGCAGTGTTCATGTTGATGTACCCATGTAGTACCAGAAGTAGTGATGTGGCTATACCTGTGTAGTACCAGAAGTGTTCATGTGGATATACCTGTGTAGTACCAGCAGTGTTCATGTGGCTATACCTGTGTAGTACCAGAGGTGTTCATGTGGTTATACCTGTGTATTACCAGAAGTGTTCCTGTGGCTATACCTGTGTAGTACCAGAAGGGTTCATGTGGATATACCTGTGTAGTACCAGCAGTGTTCATGTGGATATACCTGTGTAGTACCAGAAGTGTTCATGTGGATATACCTGTGTAGTACCAGAAGTGTTCATGTGGATATACCTGTGTAGTACCAGAAGTGTTCATGTGGATATACCTGTGTAGTACCAGCAGTGTTCATGTGGATATACCTGTGTAGTACCAGATATGTTCATGTGGATATACCTGTGTAGTACAAGAAGTTCTCATGTGGATATACCTGTGTAGTACCAAAAGTTCTCATGTGGATATACCTGTGTAGTACCAGAATTGTTAATGTGGATATACCTGTGTATTACCAGAAGTGTTCATGTGGATATACCTGTGTAGTACCAGCAGTGTTCATGTTGATATACCTGTGTAGTACCAGAAGTGTTCATGTGGCTATACCTGTGTAGTACCCGAAGTGTTCATGTAGCTATACCTGTGTAGTACCAACAGTGTTCATGTGGCAATACCTGTGTAGTACCAGAGGTTTTCATGTGGATATTCCTGTGTATTACCAGATGTGTTCATGTGGCTCTACCTGTATAATAACAGAAGTGTTCATTTGGATATACCTGTGTGGTACTGGAAGTTTTCATGTGGATATACCTGTGTAGTACCTGCAGTGTTCATGTGGATATACCTGTGTAGTACCAGATATGTTCATGTGGATATACCTGTGTAGTACCAGAAGTTCTCATGTGGATATACCTGTGTAGTACCAGAAGTTCTCATGAGGATATACCTGTGTATTACCAGAAGTGTTCATGTGGATATACCTGTGTAGTACCAGAAGTGTTCATTTGGATATACCTGTGTAGTACCAGAAGTTTTCATGTGGATATACCTGTGTAGTACCAGAAGTGTTCATGTGGATATACCTGTGTATTACCAGAAGTGTTCATGTGGATATACCTGTGTAGTACCAGAAGTGTTCATGTGGATATACCTGTGTAGTACCAGAAGTGTTCATGTGGCTATACCTGTGTAGTACCAGATGTGTTCATGTGGATATACCTGTGTAGTACCAGAAGTTCTCATGAGGATGTACCTGTGGTGTACAAGAAGTGTTCATGAGGATATACCTGTGTATTACCAGAAGTTCTCATTTGGATATATCTGTGTAGTACCAGAAGTGTTCATGTGGATATACCTGTGTAGTACCAGATGTGTTCATGTGGATATACCTGTGTAGTACCAGAAGTGTTCATGTGGCTATACCTGTGTATTACCAGAAGTGTTCATGTGGATATACCTGTGTAGTACCAGAAGTGTTCATGTGGATATACCTGTGTAGTACCAGCAGTGTTCATGTGGATATACCTGTGTAGTACCAGAAGTGTTCATGTGGATATACCTGTGTAGTACCAGAAGTGTTCATGTGGATATACCTGTGTAGTACCAGAAGTGTTCATGTGGATATACCTGTGTAGTACCAGAAGTGTTCATGTGGCTATACCTGTGTAGTACCAGATGTGTTCATGTGGATATACCTGTGTAGTACCAGAAGTGTTCATGTGGATATACCTGTGTGGTACCAGAAGTGTTCATGTGGATATACCTGTGTAGTACCAGCAGTGTTCATGTGGATATACCTGTGTAGTACCAGATATGTTCATGTGGATATACCTGTGTAGTACCAGAAGTGTTCATGTGGATATACCTGTGTAGTACCAGATATGTTCATGTGGATATACCTGTGTAGTACCAGATGTTCTCATGTGGGTATACCTGTGTAGTACTAGAAGTTCTCATGAGGATATACCTGTGTAGTTCCAGAAGTGTTCATGAGGATATACCTGTGTATTACCAGAAGTACTCATTTGGATATACCTGTGTAGTACCAGAAGTTTTCATGTGGATATACCTGTGTAGAACCAGAAGTGTTCATGTGGATATACCTGTGTAGTATCAGATGTGTTCATGTGGATATACCTGTGTGGTACCAGAAGTGTTCATGTGGATATACCTGTGTAGTACCAGAAGTGTTCATGTGGATATACCTGTGTAGTACCAGAAGTGTTCATGTGGATATACCTGTGTAGTACCAGCAGTGTTCATGTGGATATACCTGTGTAGTACCAGAAGTATTCATGTGGATATACCTGTGTAGTACCAGAAGTGTTCATGTGGCTATATCTGTGTATTAGCAGATGTGTTCATGTGGATTTACTTGTGTAGTACCAGAAGTGTTCATGTGGATATACCTGTATAGTACCAAAAGTGTTCATGTGGATATACTTGTGTAGTACCAGAAGTGTTCATGTGGATATACCTGTATAGTACCAAAAGTGTTCATGTGGATATACTTGTGTAGTACCAGAATTGCTCATGTGGATATGTCTGTGTAGTACCAGCAGTGTACATGTGGATATACCTGTGTGGCACAAGAAGTGTTCATGTGGATATACCTGTGTAGTACCAGCAGTGTTCATGTGGATATACCTGTGTAGTACCAGATATGTTCATGTGGATATACCTGTGTAGTACCAGAAGTGTTCATGTGGATATACCTGTGTAGTACCAGAAGTGTTCATGTGGATATACCTGTGTAGTACCAGAAGTTTTTATGTGGATATACCTGTGTAGTACCAGAAGTGTTCATGTGGATATACCTGTGTATTACCAGAAGTGTTCATGTGGATATACCTGTGTAGTACCAGAAGTGTTCATGTGGATATACCTGTGTAGTACCAGAAGTGTTCATGTGGATATACCTGTGTAGTACCAGAAGTGTTCATGTGGATATACCTGTGTAGTACCAGAAGTGTTCATGTGGATATACCTGTGTAGTACCAGCAGTGTTCATGTGGCTA
Organism: Protopterus annectens; assembly: GCF_019279795.1. Classification (NCBI taxonomy): domain Eukaryota; kingdom Metazoa; phylum Chordata; order Ceratodontiformes; family Protopteridae; genus Protopterus; species Protopterus annectens. The sequence continues at coordinate 74,315,981 of NC_056733.1, read as the reverse complement.
TACCTGTGTATTACCAGAAGTGCTCCTGTGGCTATACATTTGTAGTACCAGAAGTGTTCATGTGGATATACCTGTGTAGTACCAGAAGTGTTCATGTGGATATACATTTGTAGTACCAGATGTGTTCATGTGGATATACCTGTGTAGTACCAGCAGTGTTCATGTGGATATACCTGTGTAGTACCAGAAATGTTCATGTGGATATACCTGTGTAGTACCAGAAGTGTTCATGTGGATATACCTGTGTAGTACCAGAAGTGTTCATGTGGATATACCTGTGTAGTACCAGAAGTGTTCATGTGGCTATACCTGTGTAGTACCAGAAGTGTTCATGTGGATATACCTGTGTAGTACCAGAAGTGTTCATGTGGATATACCTGTGTAGTACCAGAAGTGTTCATGTGGATATACCTGTGTAGTACCAGATGTGTTCATGTGGATATACCTGTGTAGTACCAGAAGTGTTCATGTGGATATACCTGTGTAGTACCAGCAGTGTTCATGTGGATATACCTGTGTAGTACCAGAAGTGTTCATGTGGATATACCTGTGTAGTACCAGAAGTGTTCATGTGGATATACCTGTGTAGTACCAGAAATGTTCATGTAGATATACCTGTGTAGTATCAGAAGTCCTCATGTGGATATACCTGTATAGTACCAGCAGTGTTCATACAAAGAAGCCTGTGTATGGATCTAATTGTGAGTACCAGGAACCTAATTTTGGATGTTTGTGGCAGCCTGGCCACAGCTGCAATACCTGAGAGCTGTAAGGAATTTAGGCATTTTATTATGAGAGTTTAATATGGAATTTGCACACCCAGAACTTTTCATTTTTCATGAAGATGAACTTCATTTTAGACCTTGCTCTGTAAATGAACTATACTTTACTCACTCCTACTGTCTCCAATGTATTGTTTGTTCTGCAGTATATACATGTGTATTACATAAAGAGGCAGGAGTTACCGAAAACATAAATATATTTTCCACAGTCATAAGAAATAAAGAAGAACAGTATTTGTTGTTTCTTTTCATCAACAATAGTACAGCTTCTCTGCCCCTCCAGGAAGTGATTGTCTTTAAATGTCCAAGGCTGTAGGTGTCAACCAGGCCTCATTTGCATCTCTGTATTCCAGATTATTCTTCCAAGTGTAATCCACAAGTGGGCTCTGAATGGGCTGTCATAACAACAGTTCAGGTATTCTGGGTAAGCTCCATAACAACATTTCTGGTATTCTGCAAGCTCCAGCTCACCCTTCTGAACCTCCATTTACATGAAGAACTTCCTCTTCTAGTTTTCCAAGATACTTCCTTTTACATAGTATTATTTAGTGTTTAGTGTCTTGCTAACTAGCTAATACAGGGTTTGCTTAACTAACTGCTGTGTGAATATTCCCAGCCTCCATACTGTGGCAGATATTATAAAGAGTGTCTATAGTTAGATGACCGAACTTTCAAAAGTTTGTCTGTCATATGGTCGACATCATATGATCACATTTTTGAAAGTTCGAAAGTTTTAATGGAAATCTCTGTACAGCTCGAATGGGAAGATTTTCCTTTCTGCACTGTAGTGCAATCTCAGAGTTGGTATATTTAAAGAGCAGGGGCTTTCCTGCTCAGGTAGGTTAGTTGTATAGTTTATTTTTTATTAGATTTTCTAACTTTTAAAGTTCGATCATATGGTGTTAACCATATGACAGCTCTAACTTTGAAAGTTTGATTATCTACTATAGACCCTTATAAAGACACATTATCCATTTATTATAACCAACATGTTACAGATAATCGATTCCCAGCAAAAAAAAAAAAAAAAAAAGTCAAGAGGTTTTGGACTTATAACAATGGGTTGTAGGCTCTTGACAACAGATAGCATTTCTATTGACTAGACTTGGACCACTGGGTCACTGTATATTGAAAGGGTTGGAGATATAGTGCCCACTGCCATACTTTGTATCGCTATCAGTTTGCCCACTTAATCATTCAAGTAGGGTATGATCCATTTCCAAATGAAAGTACCTGACTAGGAAATAATACTTCAAGGCATAGAAAGTCCACTTTATGGGTAGACACTCTCTTTCAGTGTGGAAATACCTCCTTTCCACATTGCTCAACTTTGTGCAGATGTAACACACACAATGCTTTTCTCATCAAATGTCTTGGGATGGCAGTGTCCCAAACCTGTCTAGCACTAAAAAAACATTCTACACAACAATGTTTCCAGTTGGCCATTGCATTCCAGTGACCAAAAACTCTTGTCTGTCTACAAACCTAGCAAATCTGATGGGCATTGTCTGTTCTTGTACAAGGATGCTAAGGCCTGGAACTCCTTTAATCTGTATCCATCAGGCCTATACCTTCCTCTCATCTTCCAAAACTACTCAGAAAGACTTCCTAGTTAAAATCTGGCTCTGTTCTTGCTCAAAACCAGGATAAACTATACCCCTAAATTTGAACAAGTACCTTTTCATTCCTTATACTTCCTTACTCCCCCTTCTCTGCTTATTTCCTTACTACTATCGATTCTATTCCCTGGCTTTATCTCTAAATATACCATAAGCCTATTTTCCCTCACCACATATTGCAGTTCCTATTTATAATAGACTAACTTACATTTACTTTCTCTACAAACTGTCTAGTGTCACTAAATGTTAAATGATTGTCATTTACCTTGTATAGATTTTAACCAATGTTTTTTATATTATGTCTAATTTGTTATAATTATTTAAAACTGCAGATGATTGTTTGTTTTTGATTGTAAAATTGTTGTTTTTAAAATGTTTTATAATAATTTGGATCTTTTCTCCCTCAGGCCTCTGCTGAAATGTACTTCTACCCAGTTGGAATTTCAGTAATCAAATGTCAATAAATAATGAAAGAAAGAAAGAAAGAAACCTACCTCTGATGTGGCAATACTCAGGATAAACTGGGTCAGTAAAGGCTTAATAAAACTGAGAGTGACTAATACCAGGTTCAAAACATTAAGATCATTTGTAGTGTATTAAATGTTATGTCCACCTCAAGGAGAGCACTCATTGCATCCTTGACAGGTGCTTTCCCTCTTATTGAAATCCTGTCTAAGGATAAGAGAATATGCAATAAAATTAGGCAGACTTCCTATAATTAAGCCGGGTTAGTCTCAAGAGAGGATTCTTATGTTTCTCATAGAGGAGACTACAGGTACTAATTATATGGCCTCCATTTTTTTTTTTTTTTTCTAGTTGTGGTTTTACCATCCCTATTTTGCTACAAGGTATCCCTAGAGTACTTGGCTCCCACCATTGACAACGGTATTGTTACTTTTCTTTCAGGTTTACAAGCTCGCCTGCCTGCCTGATGTATTCCAACACAGCTTCCACTTTTGGTATGCATGTTTGTGAATTCACTGAATGAATGAATGAGTATGTCACCAGGTATGCCACCATTACATATTCGTGAGTGAGACTTTAGTATTTTATCCATCAATCTCTGAAAAGGTGTCACTTGAGCTCAACAGGGCTTATAAAGGCTGTTTTTTCTTTAAAAAGGACAAGTTAAATGGTACCTGCAAATGTGTCCCTTCAATACATCCAGACTTGTCAAGTATCTAGCTTTTTGCTAGGTTTTCTATTAGCTCATTAGTTCTGGGCATGGGGTACCCATCAAACTTTGATGTGCTATTCAGTTTTCCAAAGTCATGTCAGAATCTGATGCTTCCATCAGGCTTAGGGGACTGGCTGCATTGGTCTGCTGCTCCAGTCACCCTGTGACTCCTCTGTCATATCTACTTTGGAGCATTTTTTAACGTCTTCTTTCTTCTTTTAGTCAATTGTTTATGATGGCTCTGGTACTGTCTAAAGGTCTTGCGTCTAGCCTTCACTTTACCGTTGATGTTTCTATGTTATGCTCTCAGTTTAGCTCTCCTCGGTATTTCTTAAACCACTTCTTTATGTTGTAAAGACAAATTCAGCTTGCTTCCTGCTTCTGTTGCACGTTTGAAGGATTTCTCTCCTGTGTGAACTCCTGCTGAGTAAAATGTCTGCAGAAGCTTTCTACTCTTTTCCTTGGCTTTAGCAACATTAATATGATAGATTTGTTCTTTCTTCTTTTCCAGCCTGTCTAACATTACTGTTATTACTTTCTGTGGAGGACACCTTAAATTAATACCTGATCTCCTGTGATAAATTATCTTAGCAGAGCACTCTAATTAAAGACATTACGATGCAAGTTCTCGCGGTTCTCTTACATGTGCTCCTTTACTATGGGCATTACCAGCTTTATTCTATCATGCTTTTTATATGGTAAGCTTTCTCTTCTTCCCAAGTTTCATTGACAATGCTATATTGCAGCTCTCTTGTATTCCTGAAGTACAAAAGAGTTCAAATGAGGCAAACACAGGTTGAGCTTTAGGCACCTCTCTAATTGCAAACTGTAATAAGGGTAACAAGTAACCCCAGGTTTTGCATCTGCACCCACTTACAGCTCTCTTTAGCGGGTGATTTCCAGAGTTTTACTAAACCTCTCTACTAACCCTTCAGTCCATGGATGGTAGACTGAGTATCTTCTAACTGTTTGACTTTAAAGTGGTTACCATAGCTGGCTGGTGTTTCTCCTGTCAGTAGGTATACTCTTTAGGGATACCCCTCTGGAACAATAACAAGTACTAGTTTCTCTGGCAAACGCCTTAGCAGTAGCTTTCTTACATAATGGCACCAAGCTTCAGGAAATTTAATTGGTACTGTTCTGGCATTCTCAGCATTTTATACTGAGTACACATTAGTACAAACCCCACTAGCTGGGTTTTGGGAAAACATTAAAAATTTTGGAAAAACTATTTTCCAAATTTTTAAAACCCGGGAAAGGTTTCGGGAAAATTTTTTTACCTTTCTTTGGGATATCCCAAAAAAGGTTTTAAGGGAAACCCTTTAAAGAGGTTTATTATATCCTGTTAACCGGGGCCATTGGAAACCTTTTAAAATTTCATGTGCAATTTAAAAAAGTTTTCATATATACTTTTTAAAACAATTTCATTATATTTTAAAATAAAATTTAATGAAAATATCATAAACAATAACTTTTAAAATTTTTAACATATTTAAATTTTGTATTTTTAAATCAATAAAAACAATAAAAACCCATATTTTGTTAAATAAAATTAATATGTGTTTTATTTTTAATTTGGTTCAATAAGGGATTATTAAAGGGGTACATCAGCCTGTTTATTACCATTTGTTTTTTATTTCAAAAATTATTTTCAAAAAATCCTTTATAAGAAAATTTAAATCATTTGGGGGCTTTCATCCCTAAATGTTTATAAATTAGTTTAATTTTTGCTTTTGGGGGGTTTTTAATTTTTTTACCCAAAATTTTTTTTTTAATAGTTTGTGGTTCAATTTGGGTTATTAAGTTGCCCCCAAATTTTAAAAATATCAACATTAGATGGGTTCTAACTTGGATTCTTTTAAAAAAACCAAATTTTGGTTTATAATTCCCTTTGTTTTTTTTTTTTAAAAAAAAAAATCCCTTTAAAATAAAAATTTTTTTAGGGTTTTTTTGGAAAATTTTTTCCTGCATTTTTTTATTTCGGCTTTCCCTTTGTCCCTTTTTTTTTATTTTTTATTATTTGGTTCCTTATTTTTTAAAAACCTTACATTCATTTTTGTATTTTTTTAAACCAATTTTTCCTACCCTAATTAAATTTTTTTTTTGACCCCCTTTTTTTTTTTCGTCAATACATTTCTCAACCATAACATTTGAGTATCCCCATTTTAATTCCTCTTTCATTTCTTGTATTTCTTTTTACTGTTCATCCTCGGTGGTTAATCTACTTACCCCTTTTAAATTGTGACTTCACTACACCCCCATAGATGTGTGTGGATGCATACTTTTCCTTTTTAAAAATCTCATCACCTGTATATCTTTTTATATATCATGGTTTCTAGTTTTTATTTTTGTAAATCCTTAGCCCAAATAATTTCTCTGACCCCGAATAGCTCATTTTAAATTTAAAAAGGGGAGTGCTATTCAGATAAGCCAAATAACTATTTAATTCATATTCAGTCCCCTTCCCCGAAAAAAAATGTCCACAAATCTTGCATAACATTTCACATACCTTTTTAAATCATTCAAGTTTTTAAGTACATAGTTCTTTTCCCTTTGTAAAACAATGTTTCAAAAGTATTAGCCACTGTGTTCCCCTTCTACCCCCCAAGTTGTCATTGGTGTACCATCAAATATAAAGACATTTTTTTTTATTAAAAACCCAAAAATGTTTTCAATATCACTTGGGGTTAAACCCCAGAGTACATCAACAATAGCATTCTGGGGTTTTTTCCAAAATCTATGGGTATTTCCTTTTAAACAAAGATTCAACATCTGGGGTTACAAATATACTATTTTTTTTGAAAAATACCATTCTTTAGTTTTGTGAAAATGTAAATGTTTTAAACAGTAACCAATGGGAGCAATTTTTTAATTTTTTGCAAATTTAGAAATGGACTACCCCCTTTTTCCCGGAAAAATTGGGGCTAAGAGGGGGTTTGATAAGTTTTGTACCAAAGGGATGCCATGGGTTTGTGGTATCCTGGGACATGGGATGAAATAATTAAATAATTCCAAAGTAGGGTTAAATTTTGTGCATCTCATATATCTGCATATTCACGCATTATCTGATTTTTTACCTCTACAAAAAAAATTTTTTTAAATGTGGTTTCATCTGAAAGGGCATTTAAAAACCTCATATAGTTATGTTGGCCCCTTATCACAGTTTTCCCCTTTTAGCCTGTTGACAATAAACTGTTTTCATTCTTTATAGATTTCAATCCATATTCATTGTAAATTAAAAAATTATTTATATACCTTTTCAGAAAAGTTGTTCTATCCCCAAAATTCATAAATGCTGTTATTACTGGGTGTTAATGTGGAACAAAAACCTTAGTTTTTATAACCACCCTTATTACTGGTATTAACCCAAAAATTTCAGGGGGAAACCTTTACCAAACAATTTCAAATTTTATCTTTCCCAGACTGTCTGTTGTAAAAAGGGAAAAAATTTTATTTTTAAAAGATCATAGTATTCATGGGATTCCTTTAGTAAATTTACAGTACCTTTGTGGTCCCCTTATTCCCGTGGTGTTTTTTTCATCTTCTTTGGTGTGTTCTTTCTTTTCTCCCTGGGTTTTTGTTTTAGTCGTTTTTGCACTGGAGTTCTTTCCGCTCATTTTGTATCCCGGGAAACCCTTTTTGGAAACCAACCCAAATGGTAAAAAGTGTATATGTTGGGTTTTTTCTTCTGTAAAAACTATTTGTTTTAGGACCCGTGGAAAAATGGATTTTTACTTGTATTGAATGTTGCCAAAAAGTTTCCCCCCTTCTGGTTAGCCCGGGAAAATTCCTTTGTTGTAATTCTTCATGCTGATTTCCCGCTGCTCAGTAGGTGTAGAGGAACCAAACCTGTTTATCAACAACTGAGTTTTCTTTTCCCGTTGGTTATTACCTCAGATTCCCTAATGGCTATACACATTAGATGATTTTTCAGCTTTTTAGGGGAAAAATCCCTTTTGTAATCATCAATATCTCTAAGTAATTTGCGTTTTTTTATTTTTTACCTGTGAACAATTTTTTCCAAAATGTTGATAATTTATTCTCCTTGTTTTTAAAAATTTTTTGTTTTGGGTTTTTAGTACCCAAAGATTTCTTCTAATGTGATTGTTCAATATTTTTAAAAATTCATTCATTGCATATAATTGTTTGTTCCAGATTGTTTTTTGGGCCCTTTTTTTAGTAATTCTTTGGGGATTGCCATAAAAGGGATTTTCAACACCCGTAATCCTCGGGGCTATACCCCTATCTAAATAAGCCATAAAAGAACCTTTGCCATTGCAGTTGTTTGTGGTAGTAGCTTTTCAAACGCATTTAGCAAATTTTCAGTTCATAAACTCATTGGTAATAAGTTAACGGCTTCCTGACTGTTTATGAAATTTTTTAAAAACCCTTTTTTTTTAAAAAAATTTTTTTTTTTTTTTTGGGGAAAAATTTTTTTTTTTCCCCCAATTTTTTTTTATTAATTTTTTTCCCCAAAAAAAAAGGGGGAATTTTTTATTTTTATTTTTTTTTGGGTTCATTTTTTCCCAATTTTTTTAAAAATTTTTTTTTTTTGTTTTTTTTTTTTCCTTTTTAAAAATTTTTTTTTTCCCAAAAAATTTTTTTTTTTTTTATTTTAAAAAAAATTTTGTTTTTTTTTAAAAAAAAATTTTTAATTAAAATTTTTTTTTAAAAGGTTTACCCTTTTTAAAAAAATTTTCTTTTAAAATTTAAAAAAATTTTTTAAAAAAAACCCAAAAAAAAAATTTTGAAAAAAAATTTTTTTTAAAAAAGGGAAATTTGGGAAAATTTTTTTTTAAAATTTTAAAAAAAATTTTTTTGGGGGAAAAAAAATTTTTAAAAAAAAAAAATTTTGGGAAAGGAAAAAAAAAAAAGGGGGGGATTTAAAAGGGGGTTTTTAAAAAAAAAAAAAAAAATTTTGGGAAAAAATTTAAAAAAAATTAAAATTAAAACCGGGGAAAAAAAAATTTAAAAAAGGGAATTTTAAAATTTAAAAAAAAAAAAAATTTAAAAAAAAAAAACAGGGGGAAAAGGAAAAAAAAAAAAAGGGTTTTTTTTGAAAAAAAAAAAATTTTTTTTTTTTTTAAAATTTTTGGGAAATTTAATTACAAAAAGGGGTTTTTTTAAAACCCTTTTGGTTTTTTTGGGGGAAAAAAAAATGCCCTTAACCCCCCCAAAAAAAATTTTTTTTTTGGGGTTTTTAAAAAAAAATTTTAAAAAAAAAGGGGGTTTTTTTATTTTAAAAAAAAAAAGGGGTTTAAAAAAAAAAAAATTTTTAAAAAAAAAAAACCCCAAAAATTTTTAAAAAAAAATTTTTTAAAAAATTTTTGGGGAAAAAGGAAAGGGGGGGTTATTTAAATTTTAAAAAAAGGGGAAAAAGGGTTAAAAACCGGGGGCCCCCCTTTTTTAAGGGGGAAAAAAATTTTAAAAAAAAATTTTTGGTTTTTTAAAAAAATTTTTTTAGGGTTTTTTTTTTTAAAAATTTTGAAAAAAACATTTTTTTTTTTTTTGGAAAAAATTTTTAAAAGGGTTTTTATTTTTAAAATTTGGTTTTTTTAAAAATTTTTTTTTTTTTTTTTTTAAAATTTTTAAAATTTTTTTTGGTTTTTTTTTTGGGGGGGTTTTTAAAAACCCTTTTTTTAAAAAAACCAAAAACAAATTTTTTTTTTGGGGGGGAAAAAATTTTAAAAAAAATTTTTTGGGGGCCCTTTTTTTTTTTTTAAAACTTTTTAAAAAAGGGGGGAAAAAAATTTTTTTTGGGCCCGGGGGTTTCCCCTTTTTTTTTTTTTAATTTTTTCCCCGGTTTTTTTTTTTTTTTAAAAGGTAAAAAAATTTTTTTATTTAAAAAAAAAAATTGGTTTTTTGGGGAAAAAAAAAGGTGGGAAAAAAAAGGGGGGGTTTTTAAAAAAAGAAAAAAGAAAACTACTACCTACAAACAACTGCAATGGCAAAGGTTCAGTTTTATGGCTTATTTAGATATGGGTATAGCACCTCGAGGATTACGGGTGCTGAAAATGCCTTCGTATGGCAATACCTACGAAGAATTACTAACAAAATGGCAACAACTTATCTGGAACTAAGCGCTAATTATATGCGCTTAATGAATGAATTTTTTGAAAATATTGAACAATCACTATTAGAAGAAATCATTGTACTAGAAACTAAAATCCTTGAAATTTTGAAGGGGGACAAGGAGAATGACAATTATCAGACACTTTTGGAGAAAATTCGTTCACTGGATGGTAGATTAGAAATACAAAAAAAACGCAAATTACTTAGAGATATTGATGATTACAAAAATGGCCATATTTTCTCCTGGCCGAAAGCTGAGCACAATCGATCTAATGTGTATAGTAACTCATTACGTGAATCTGAGGGTAATAACAACAACAGTAAAAAAAGAAAAACTCAGTTGCTTGATAAACTTGATGTGTTTGAAGTTCCCTCTACACCTACTGAGCAGCTGACGAATCAGCATGAAGAATTACAACAAGACGTGCAATTGACGTCTGAACGTGGTGCAGAGCAGCGAGAAGCAGGGGAAACTTCTATGGCAACATTCAATACAAGTAATAATGGCGCGACTGCTTCTAACGCCGTAGGTACGGCGTTACAACAAATAGATTTACAGAAGAAGAAACAAACGGATATATCAGCTTTTTTACCATTTCGGTTGAAGTGTCCGGAAAAGGTTCCGGTATACAAAATGAGAACGGAAAGAACTCCAGTGCAGAAAACGACTCAACAAACAACCCAGGGAGCAAAAAGAAAGAACGACAGCCCAAAGAAGATGAACAAAACACCACGCAGGTGAATAATGCGGATTCGTTTTTATTCAAAGGTACTGTAAATTTATCTAGAAGGAATCTCCCTGATGAATACTATGATCTATTGAATAATGGACTGAAATTTATTCCTTTTACAACAGACAGTCTAGTGAATATGATAATAGATTTGAAATTGTTTGGTAGAAGTTTGATGCTGAAACTTTTGTTCCCCAATACTACTAGTAATAATGGTGGTTATAAAAAACTAAGTGTATTTGTTCCACAGTTAACACCAGTAATAACAGCATTTATGAATATTGTGGAGGTAGAACTAAGGGCAATGTGTTCTGATAAGTGTGATATGAGATATAATTTAACTTACAATGAATATAAGGCATTGAAATCTATAAAGAATGACAATCAGATTATTGTCAAGCAGGCTGATAAGGGAGGGGCAACTGTGATAATGGAACGAACATACTATATGAGTGTATTTAATGCGTTCCTTTCAGATGAAACCACATTTCAAAAAATTTCTTTTGTAGAGGTGAAAAATCAGATAATGCAAGTGAATATGCAGATATATGAGATGCAGCTAAATGAGCAAATATCATTGGAATTATTTAATTATTTCTCGATCCCATGTCCCAGGATACCACAAATCTATGGCATACCTAAGGTACACAAGTCGTTATCTAACCCCCCTCTTAGACCGATTGTGTCTGGAAAAGGGTGGGTAACGGAGTCCATTTCTAAGTATTTGCAAAAAGAATTATCAAAATTGCTACCTTATTGTGTTACTGTTGTAAAGGACACTGCACACTTTCTACACAAACTAAGAGAATGGTATATTAATGCTAAAGAAAATAGTATATTTGTAACACTAGATGTTGAATCTTTGTTTACAGTAATACCCATAGATTATGGAATAGAAGCCGTGAGAATGCTATTGTTGATGTACTCTGTGGTTCAACCTAGTGATATTGAAAATTTGTGTGCATTGTTGGATTTGGTACTAACAAAAAATGTCTTTATATTTGATGGTACACCATATAGACAACTTACGGGTGTGGCCATGGGAACATCAGTGGCTAATACATTTGCAAACATTGTCCTTTACTATTGGGAAAAGAACTATGTACTTAACAACTTGAATGATTTAAATAAGTATGTGAAATGTTATGCAAGATTTGTGGACGACTGTTTTTTCGTCTGGGAAGGGACTGAATATGAATTAAATAGTTATTTGGCTTATCTGAATAGCACTCACGCCATTTTTAAATTTAAAATGAGCTATTCAGGTCAGAGCATTACGTATTTAGACGTAAGGATTTCACGTAAAAATCAAAAACTAGAAACCATGATATATAAAAAAGATATACAGGTGATGAGATATTTAAAAAGGAAAAGTATGCATCCGACACACATCTATAGGGGTGTAGTGAAGTCACAATTTATAAGGGTAAGTAGATTAACCACCGAGGATGAACAGTATGAAAAAGAAATACAAGAAATGAAAGAGGAATTCAAGGATGGGGGATACTCAAATGTTATGGTTGAGAAATGTATTGACGAAATAAATAGAGGTAGAGGTCAAGAATATAAACCAATATTCAATTCCAGGGTATGTGAGGAATCTAATTCGTGTGTAGTACAAAAATTGACAAAAAGTGATTATGTAAGGTATGTAACCACTTATAATGGATATAGCCAAATAATGTGTAAAATAATAGAGAAAAATTGGCCGATTCTAATGGCAATGCCTGAAATACAGAAAATAGCAGGGCTTAAACCCAGTTTTGCCTATAGAAATCAACAGTCCTTGAAAAACATTTTATGTTACAAGGATTTTCATAGGCAGATGCATACATTACAAATCAAGATGGGAACTTATAAATGCCATAATTGCAGTTGTTGTATTGATATTGTAGAATCCAATGAACCCTTCAGACACCCAGTGACTAATGTTAGCTATACATTTAAATGTAGGGCAACATGTAATACATCTCAATTAGTATATCTCGCCACCTGTACTAGTTGTGAAAAATTCTATGTGGGTAAAACAACAAGAAGGTTGAAAGACCGTATGATCGAGCATAGGTCAGAGATCAATAGAAAAATTCAAACTAATGCTCTATATAAGCATATTATGGATGAAATGACACATAGATTTAAATTTCGATGTATAGATACAGTTGACTTAGGCATAAGGGGTGGTGATTTAAATAATGCTCTGGAAATAAGGGAACTACAATGGATAATAAGACTGCAGGCTGATGTCAGCCCTGGTCTCAATAATGCCATTAGTGTGAAGCCAATATTAGTAAAACGACAGTATGATAATTTGTAATGAACAACACCATATGGTTTTTATAAGTATATGTGTATTTATATACACATGGTTAATATATGTATATATGTTTATGTTTATGTTTATGTATATATTTGCATTATATTAGTGGATCTATAATATATATGAATATTGTTTTAATGGATAGATAATATAGTGTATACTGTGGTTTTTAATATTAAGCAGCTTTATGCAAATTTTATTAGTGTTTCTAGTGGCTGGTGTAAGCATGTGATATTAATCAAGCCTCTATTTAAATGTGTTCTTAAAACATAGTTGTATATGCTGATGAAGGGTAGAGTACCCGAAAGCTTCGTTTATTAAAAGTTGGCGTTTGGTGAAAACTTTGTGTCCTTTGGATGACAACCCTTGCTTTTTACTAGTATATTGAGAGATATACCTGTGTAGTGCCAGCAGTGTTCTTGTGTCTATACCTGTGTAGTACCAGAAGTGTTCCTGTGGGTATACCTGTGTAGTACGAGACGTGTTCATGTGGATATACCTGTGTAATACCAGAGGTGTTCATGTGGCTATACCTGTGTAGTACCAGAAGGGTTCATGTGGATATAACTGTGTAGTACCAACAGTGTTCATGTGGATATACCTGTGTAGTACCAGCAGTGTTCATGTGGATATTCCTGTGTTTTACCAGAAGTGTTCATATGGATATACCTGTGTAGTACCAGAAGTGTTCTTGAGGATATACCTGTGTATTACCAGAAGTGTTCATGTGGATAAACCTGTGTAGTACCAGAAGTTCTCATGTGGATATACCTGTGTAATACCAGAGGTGTTCATGTGGCTATACCTGTGTAGTACCAGAAGGGTTCATGTGGATATACCTGGTTCATGTGGATATACCTGTGTAGTACCAGCAGTGTTCATGTGGATATTCCTGTGTTTTACCAGAAGTGTTCATATGGATATACCTGTGTAGTACAAGAAGTGTTCATGAGGATATACCTGTGTATTACCAGAAGTTCTCATTTGGATATATCTGTGTAGTACCAAAAGTTCTCATGTGGATATACCTGTGTAGTACCAGAAGTGTTCATGTGGATATACCTGGGTAGTCCCATAAATTCTCATGTGGATATACTTGTGTAGTACCGGAAGTTCTTATGTGGATATACCTGTGTAGTGCCAGCAGTGTTCATACAAAGAAGCCTGTGTATGGATCTAATTGTGTGTACCAGGAACCTAATTTTGGATGTTTGTGGCAGCCTGGCCACAGCTGCAATACCTGAGAGCTGTAAGGAATTTAGGCATTTTATTATGAGAGTTTAATATGGGATTTGCACACCCAGAACTTTTCATTTTTCATGAAGATGAACTTCATATTAGACCTTGCTCTGTAAATGAACTATACTTTACTCACTCCTACTGTCTCCAATGTATTGTTTGTTCTGCAGTATATACATGTGTATTACATAAAGAGGCAGGAGTTACCGAAAACATAAATATATTTTCCACAGTCATAAGAAATAAAGAAGAACAGTATTTGTTGTTTCTTTTCATCAACAATAGTACAGCTTCTCTGCCCCTCCAGGAAGTGATTGTCTTTAAATGTCCAAGGCTGTAGGTGTCAACCAGGCCTCATTTGCATCTCTGTATTCCAGATTATTCTTCCAAGTGTAATCCACAAGTGGGCCCTGAATGGGCTGTCATAACAACAGTTCAGGTATTCTGGGTAAGCTCCATAACAACATTTCTGGTATTCTGGGTAAGCTCCAGCTCACCCCTTCTCTGAACCTCCATTTACATGAAGAACTTACTCTTTCTAGTTTTCCAAGATACTTCCTTTTACATAGTATTATTTAGTGTTTAGTGTCTTGCTAACTAGCTAATACAGGGTTTGCTTAACTAACTGCTGTGTGAATATTCCCAGCCTCCATACTGTGGCAGATATTATAAAGAGTGTCTATATTAGATGACCGAACTTTCAAAAGTTTGTCTGTCATATGGTCGACATCATATGATCACATTTTTGAAAGTTCGAAAGTTTTAATGGAAATCTCTGTACAGCTCGGAATGGGAAGATTTTCCTTTTCTGCACTGTAGTGCAATCTCAGAGTTGGTATATTTAAAGAGCAGGGGGGCTTTCCCGTTCAGGTAGGTTAGTTGTATAGTTTATTTTTTTTATTAGATTTTCTAACTTTTAAAAGTTCGATCATATGGTGTCAACCATATGACAGTCGAACTTTTGAAAGTTTGATTATCTACTATAGACCCTTATAAAGACACATTATCCATTTATTATAACCAACATGTTACAGATAATCGATTCCCAGCAAAAAAAAAAAAAAAAAAGTCAAGAGGTTTTGGACTTATAAGAATGGGTTGTAGGCTCTTGACAATAGATAGCATTTCTATTGACTAGACTTGGACCACTGGGTCACTGTATATTGAAAGGGTTGGAGATATAGTGCCCACTGCCATACTTTGTATCGCTATCAGTTTGCCCACTTAATCATTCAAGTAGGGTATGATCCATTTCCAAATGAAAGTACCTGACTAGGAAATAATACTTCAAGGCATAGAAAGTCCACTTTATGGGTAGACACTCTCTTTCAGTGTGGAAATACCTCCTTTCCACATTGCTCAACTTTGTGCAGATGTAACACACACAATGCTTTTCTCATCAAATGTCTTGGGATGGCAGTGTCCCAAACCTGTCTAGCACTAAAAAAACATTCTACACAACAATGTTTCCAGTTGGCCATTGCATTCCAGTGACCAAAAACTCTTGTCTGTCTACAAACCTAGCAAATCTGATGGGCATTGTCTGTTCTTGTACAAGGATGCTAAGGCCTGGAACTCCTTAATCTGTATCCATCAGGCCTATACCTTCCCTCTCATCTTTCAAAACTACTCAGAAAGACTTCCTAGTTAAAATCTGGCTCTGTTCTTGCTCAAAACCAGGATAAACTATACCCCTAAATTTGAACAAGTACCTTTTCATTCCTTATACTTCCTTACTCCCCCTTCTCTGCTTATTTCCTTACTACTATCTAATTCTATTCCCTGGCTTTATCTCTAAATATACCATAAGCCTGTTCTTCCTTCACTTCATATTGCAATTTCTATTTCTATTAGACTAACTTACCTTTAGTTTCTCTATAAACCGTCTAAAATGTCTCTAAATGTTAAATGATTGTCATATACCTTGTATAGATTCTTAACCAATGTTTTTATATTATGTCTAATTTGTTATAATTATTTAAAACTGCAGATGATTTTGTTTTGATTGTAAAATTGTTGTTTTTAAAATGTTTTATAATAATTTGGATCTTTTCTCCTCAGGCCTCTGCTGAAAATGTACTTCTACCCAGTTGGAATTTCCCAGTAATCAAATGTCAATAAATAATGAAAGAAAGAAAGAAAGAAACCTACCTCTGATGTGGCAATACTCAGGATAAACTGGTCAGTAAAACTTAATAAAACTGAGAGTGACTAATACAGGTTCAAAACTTAAGATCATTTTAGTGTATTAAATATTATGTCCACCTCAAGAGACTATTGCACCTTGACAGGTGCTTTCCCTCTTGTGAAATCTGTCTAAGGATAGAGAATAGCAATAAAATTAGGCAGACTTCCTATAGTCGCCGGCTAGTTCAAGGAAATTCTTATGTTTCTCATAGAGGAGACTACAGGCTAATTATATGGCCTCCATTTTTTTCTAGTTGTGGTTTTACCATCCCTATTTCTACAAGGTATCCTAAGTACTTGGCTCCACCATACCGTATTTACTTTTCTTAGCATTTACAAGCCTGCCTGCCTGCCTGATGTATTCCAACACAGCTTCCACTTTTGGTATGCATGACTGTGAATTCACTGAATGAATGAATGACCATGTCACCAGGTATGCCACCATATATTCGGAGTGAGACTTTAGTATTTTATCCGTCAATCTCTGAAAGGTGTCATGAGCTCAACAGGGCTTATAAAGGCTGTTTTTTCTTTAAAAGGACAGTTAAATGGTACCTGCAAATGTCCCTTCAATACATCCAGACTTGTCAAGTATCTAGCTTTTGCTAGGTTTTCTATTAGCTCATTAGTTCTGGGCATGGGGTACCCATCAAACTTTGATGTGCTATTCAGTTTCCCAAAGTCATGTCAGAATCTGATGCTTCCATCAGGCTTAGGGGACTGGCTGCATTGGTCTGCTGCTCCAGTCACCCTGTGACTCCTCTGTCATATCTACTTTGAGCATTTTTAACGTCTTCTTCTTCTTTTAGTAATTGTTTATATGGCTCTGGTACTGTCTAAGGTCTTCGTCTAGCCTTCACTACCATTGATGTTTCTATGTTATGCTCTCAGTTTAGCTCTCCTCGGTATTTCTTAAACCACTTCTTTATTTGTAAAGACAAATTCTCTTGCTTCCTGCTTCTGTACGTTTGAAGGATTTCTCTCCTGTGTGAACTCCTGCTAGTAAAATGTCTGCAGAAGTTTCTACTTCTTTCCTTGGCTTTAGTACATTAATATGATAGATTTGTTCTTTCTTCTTTCCAGCCTGTCTAACATTACTGTTATTACTTTCTGTGGAGGACACTTAAATTAATACCTGATCTCCTGTGATAAATTATCTTAGCAGAGCACTCTAATTAAAGACATGATGCAGTTCTGCGGTTCTCTACATGTGCTCCTTTACTATGGGCATTACCAGCTTTATTCTATCATGCTTTTATATGGTGTTTTCTCTTCTTCCCAAGTTTCATTGACAATGTCATGCAGCTCTCTTGTATTCCTGAAGTACAAAAGTTCAAATGAGGCAAACACAGGTTGAGCTTTAGGCACCTCTCTAATTGCAAACTGTAATAAGGGTAACAAGTAACCCCAGGTTTTAGCATCTGCACCCATAGCTCTCTTTAGCGGTGATTTCAGGGTTTTACTAAACCTCTCTACTAACCCTTCAGTCTATGGATGGTAGACTGATATCTTTAACTGTTTGACTTTAAAGTATTACCATAACTAATGCAGTGCTCTCCCTGTCAGTAGGTATCTCTTTAGGGATACCCCCTCTGGACAATAACAGTACTAGTTCTCTGGCAAACGCCTTAGCAGTAGCTTTACATAATGGCACTGCTTCAGGAAATTTGGTGGTATAGTGCATTCTCAGTGGTACATACTGATACCCATTAGCTAAACCCCACTAGCTGTGGACATATATGTTTACCATTGCAAGATTTTACTAGTAGCCCCATGACTTTTGCAGCAAACCATCCAAGTGATACATTTATGACAGGCATTAAGATTAAAGAACTTTTATAAACAGGATGGAGTGCAATTTTTCTGGCATTCTGTACAAGAAACACAGAACTTTCCTATGTCTTACACTGTATCTTGCCAGTAAAATCTGGCTAGGGTTTTTTTGCATTAGTTTTCTCCATCTCTGAGTGACCTCCCAACACATGACTATGAACTAGCTTAATTATTAGTGATCTATAAGATTATGGCATCAGTAACTGATGCAAAATTTCTTCCCTTTGTTTATATTATCAATAAAAGAGGTCTTTTAACTTGAAATAAAGGTAGGATGTAATGGCGACATCCTGTTTGCTGTCTTCCTCTACAACCTTGGCTGCATTGTCTCTCTCTTGCTCTACATAAAATAACATCTTCCCATTGTGCTTTTTCACTTTTTGTGTGACATATGGAAATTTTTAGTTCATACCACTTGCATATGCTTGGTTCATGAAGGAAAGGATAGTAAAATGAGCTGCCTGTACTGGCCTATCTTCAGTTCCAAGAGGATGTATACCAGAAAGAAGCCCTTCCCTCCTGTCCAAAAGTACAGGTAATAACTCCCTAGTCACTACTAAAGAAACCTCACTTCACCACTAAGTGCTCTCAGTGCACCTTCCAAAATCACTT